>NC_073746.1:265529097-265794097 GCF_029784135.1 Toxorhynchites rutilus septentrionalis | reverse complement strand
ATTAAGGGCCCTAAGTTTTAAGCTCTCTATCGATTGCTTAGTAAGCGAACGCGCAACCAATGTTGCTACGAAGACTCCCAATCCGTAAATGGTTAAAATTATCGAAAATTGGAAGCACACATTATCATACCGAGGGTTCGGGTTCGATTCCCGTTCTGGCTGGGCGAGAAATTTTCTCCGAATTGCACTGTGGTCTGTGGCGTGATCTTGAGTTTGCCATTCAGAGTACGTGATATTTGGCACAACCAAGTTTGCAATTTTGAATATGGCAATCAAAAACCGATTACTCGCGGTCGACTCGAGTTTAGTGACATGTTTTCTTCAGGAAAAAGGAAAGATATAAGGAGATTGTGGCAATGTTGATGATCACACTAAGTTCTCAAACAATGTTCGTGTTGATTGAGATGAAACCATTCTTTTCATCTGAGCAGCCCCAGCAGAACATCAAAGAACTCATCGAAATTTGCACTTATATACTCATGTTACTTTAGGCACCAGCAGTCAAAACTATGGTACAACGAGTATGCAGCGCCAAGCTTGTCGACATGCCGATCTTTGACATCATCCACAAATTGTTCTCTCGAAGCTATGTAACAGTGGACTGGAATGAGCTGAATGAGAACTGATAAAATGTTTATCCACCGTGCTCTTTCAGAGAACCTGGCACGTCATGCATCAATGCTTTGGGGACCGCAATGTGCATACTAAAACGCAATTTGGGAAACCTAGCATCGCAACGAGGTTTAGATGGTTGAATCATCGTTTGGTATGCCCGTTATCGTATGGCTAACCGTATTGAATGCAATGACGATCACCGATGAAAGAAAGATGAATAACTGCATTGCACAACATGCTAATTCCCTGCCGGAATTTAATGAGATTATTTCAAATATGTTTCATGAATGTTACGATATGTATTGGCTATTGAATCATTTATAAATTATTCTTCTGCTCCCAACAGGCAATGAACTGCGTGTGGTGTGCGAGGAAGAGCAATCTGCTTCAGTATAATGGCAAACATTCCCTTTCCGCGGGAGGTATGTATCAGCTCGGCGAGGGGCAACCACAACCAAGACTTCCAATTTAATCTTTTTTTTTCCCACGAATTGGGAAGTATTGATTTTAATTTTCACCCAACGCAGAATTTGTAAGTGCTATATGGCGGGCTTGAAAACTTACAGGAAACACACATTATCGAACCATATTGTTATCATCCGTTGAATACGAGCAATGTATATGTATTCTCTTAAACTTTATCACATCGTTTCCATGAAAGTTAATGGTGATGAAAATGCCGATGATTTCAGCACATTTTCCTGAACGTTTGGAATATTTACAAAAGGTGTTGGGCACAAGCGATCCCGGAGAAAAAAGTATACCCAATCAAACCTCCAATTTTCAAACCACTCTTACTATTGATTATTGGACATTATTTGTTATTTTAACTTAAGAAAAAGAGGAACTGATAAATCATGAAGCATCATCAGAGTCCTTTTTCACTTTTTCCGGGAACATACTTGTTATTCTGTAAGCCGCATTGAAAAAACCTTAAATGTTCCAAACATCCCAACATTGTGTACGATTGGGAGATAGAGAGAGAGACCAAAAATCACTTCTAATCAAATCACAACAATGTACGAGAACCACTGTTGCAGCAATGAGCAATCATCCTTTAGTGAAAACTTTCCTGATTGCTGTGGGTGGCAGCTGCTTTTCGGTTGGTTAGGGATGAATTTCCTTGGAACGAGAATGACACCACAAGCGGATAACGAAAGAGAGTCACAGAGGAAAGTTGTTTTTACAAGCTCGTATAGAGTGAATCAGCTGGTTAAGCTTTCATATTATGTTGAAGAAGCAAGTCAAAATGTTACCGATCCTAAGAAACTTTTTTTACATTCTGTTTGATACGTGAGAAGTTTTTTAAAATATATCATTGGAACTAACGCGGTTGAAATTTTTGAAATCACTGGGAGTACTCTTCTTAGTTAGGTAGCTTGGTACGAAAGGTGGTTGTGTAGTTAAGATTACTATTATTCCCATGATGCGATGTTCTCGCCAGTAACATAAAAAAATAACATTATACCGAGGAAGCAAGAAAACATGATCGATGGATTATAACCCGACAAAGATTTCATGCTACAGTGTTAAGTGCATACAAAAACCCAGTAGAAGAACATATAGAGCAATTCCACGCCAAATCAGCCGACCATTGTCTCGAACCTTTACGTTTTTTGACGTAGAACTACGTCTTACATTAAGGGTGCCAAATCAGAAAACAGGTCACGTTTTTATGAAATAAAGTTAACGTTAATAACTATTTTTGCTGCCAACGGATTTTAACGATTTGCAAACCAAGCAAATGAGAAATTTTCTAAGATTTGTTTGATATGCTATACATTACAATCCCATAGTCTGCATATGGTTTAAATTGATGAAAATTGGAAGCATTCCTATTTCTCCATACATTTGTTCTGTCCATTTGTGTGCTTTCCCGAACAGAGCTGTCTATAACGGGCAACTTATGCAGCCGCTAGAATAGAAACAACAAAGGGGCATAGCGAAAAGAGAATATTTGCAAAGTAAACTCCATCCTTGCATAGTAAGTAAACTGTCGCTAGAATCTTTCTGTGCCCGAAACAACAAAGATCGCTTTTTCTGCTCGTTTTGTGTTTCATGTTTCCCTCGAGCTGTGAACGCTAGCGAATATTTCACATGAAGTGCATCTAGCATTGCAATTAACACAATCATCCGAGCCATGGAAAAACAGGCGAAAAAAAAAGAAGAGTGCAAATGATTATAGGTCGCTTCTAGCCATCGATGTTTGGCATTGTGTGTATTGCTTGTTTTCGTTGCGCGAAACTTAGAACTTGTTCATTTCCTGTACATGTTAATAGCACACCTTCGATACTTTTAGTTGCCATTCGTATTTGCTCTCGTGCGCATCAGCTCTGTTCTGATGCAACAAGCTCCTAGCTTTGTTAACGGTTTTGTCCGAGAGTCAAGAAACGATTTTTCATAAACGGTCATTCTCGCGATGTTTCATTTTTATCGCTGCAACTGTGTGCATCCGTTAGACGCGTGTTTGATGATTGTTGAATGGCGATGCACGGAAGATGCCTTTCGTTAAATACTCAATGCGTGCAATGCGTGCATTGATATAAAGAAACAAATTGCGACATATGATCAATTAATATTGTTCTCGCAGACGCAAGAAAGAATCGTTGCTTTTCGAAATAATACTACAACTACAAAACCACGCAAGCCATTAAACCTCGGAACTTTTTACTAAAGAGTTATTTATGAAATTTCGACGAATTCGTAAATAATATCCGAAATGATAAACCAACAAATTTCAAAAAAAAAATTGCGTAGTTCAACGTCCTAAGCGGTCGTGTCTCGGATACAACCCCTCGAATTTTTCTTGAAACTTTGCACATACGATAACAACTACCCAAAACCCAATTAAAATTTAAAGAGCTATTTAAAGACATTTGATATCATCTTTTTTTTCTGAAACCCCCGATTTCAAGTTCTTTGAGTTTTTTGGAAACCAAAAAATCACCCGAGGGAGGTGATTTTTTGGTTTCCAAAAAACTCAAATTTTGACGCCTTCGACACTAGTAAATGAAGTCCGATTGAGTTAATATTTTGCATAGGGTAGTTTTTTTTCTCTGTATTATAGTGACATTCAAAACTTTTGGATGGTTCGTCATTTTACTTCCAGTTTTTGGATGAATGTCGGGAATGAGAATTGAACTCGTGGCCTTCAGCGTGAGAGGTATGGATGCTACCACTATATGATTTTGAGAAACTTGACAACAAACTTTGAATAATAAACGGAGAGAGTCGCGTTTAAATTGGCTGTTTTTCGAATAATTTGGAGTGAAACTGTTCTATAGAGAAATGTAGCTTGTGCTCATTATGCTGATGTTCTACGCATAGTTGTCCCATGTTCCAAAAACAGCAACTGTGAAAAACGCAAACAAAGTTTTCTAGCATACTTGTCTACTAGAAGCTTTAAGCATTTCAATTTAGTAATACACCGGGTTTTTTTATGAGCAGTAAGCTATTACCTAATGAAAAGTGAAAAGTTTCCCTCACTTGAATCAATCAAGCTTGATTACGGGCTTAAAATTCATGGTGGGACAGTTACACCTAGAATATCAACATGGGACAATTGAACTTGATGTTGTTTTTTGAAATATTGGGAACAAACAATAAGTTTTTTGGTGTTTTTCCGAAAGATCATGCATGAAAACATCGTTTTATGAAAAAGGGAATGATCTGCAACACCTTTGAAGAATATAAATTTCTTTGTTATTAGGCATTCGCTAACAAGGTGTACACGTGTTCTGTTAAACTTTTTTTTTAATTTTTTGAGAATTAGTTCGTTTTTCCAAACCAGAAATGAAGTACTTAAGTCCTGCTGAAAGCGTGACATTAAATGCTTGTACTTGAACCGATTTAATTATTATGGATCTACAAAAAATACATGGCGGGACAGTTATGCCTAGAATATCAACATGGGACAACTGAGCTTGGTGTTGTTTTTTAGAAGCTGGGAACAAACAATAACTTTTTTTGTGTTTTTCCGGAAGATTAAGCATAAAAGCATCGTTTTATGAAGAAAAATGAAAATTGACAAAAAGTAACATGGGACAACTATGCGTAGAACGGCAGTAACAAAAATTAACTCGGGTGTATATACAGTACAGAGTAGTAGGACTCCGACTCCTCAATAGCACCAAAAAAGTGAACTGTTAAAAATCTGCTCGAACATGAATTATTTATAAAGTTGCGGCTTCTTGCACTAAAAATATATAAATAACATATTTTGTTATTATGAATTACTTGAATGCGCTATTGGAAAAATGCTAGAACCTATCGGTGCATCATTTCTAATCAGAATTAACAAAATGACTACACCACAGATATGCTTCATTAACTTAAAAAACTCGCACAACTGGATGGTGTTCCGTCTCTCGATAGAAACTAAATGTTTAGTGAAAAACGTGGATTTACTCTGCCATTCGAAAGTTCAACCACAGAAGAGCAGATCAAACGCTTCTATGGGTCTTGCATCAAGTAATGTCACTACTCTGTTGGTTGTTCTAATGCCGTATGATATGCAAGTACACCACAAATGAGACTCGATGTTGTAGTTTTTGACACAGTCATTTCACCACGAGTGAAACTTGATGGTGTTGATGGAAGGGTTGAATCTTCTTGGATGTCATTAACGTTCCATCGGAACGTTTTACCTTCTATAGATATGTATTACTTGTGTCATTTCTATTAGAGGTACATAGTTGAGATTTTATATGGGAAATAACACGCCTTGTTTGTTATCTGGAGTGACAAGCTCTAGAATACGCGTGACCACAGTGCAATTCGAAACGAATCCGAACCCCCGGCATGATAATGGAAATGGGAATCGAATCCGAACCCCCGGCTTGATAATGTTTGACGCTAACCACTTGGACACGGGAGCCCTTTAGTGCTGTATCTATTTAGTTTAAATTGGAATCAGGTAGCTGAGAGTACCAGACGCCACGTTTGGTGGAAGAACACACCCGATTTCAGGTAGACCAAAGCCTAACTGTTGTCTACACCATAAAAAAATAATCACTAAGAATTACAATGAAATTCTTTATAAAGCTTCGTCCCCAAACCACGTAACACTAAAATGTGGTATTAGGACCAAATGCATAGAAGAAATTGCAGTTTTCGTTGATCACATTTCATTATGTGACACACGGATATTAAGTCGCCAAAAAACATACTTTTTCAATGCCACAAGACAAATAATGCTGTGTAACTTCAACAAATAAAAATTCAGCTCATGAATTGTTCTGTTTCAGTTTCATTTGCATTTTCTTAAGCTCCGAAACAAACTTATTGATATTTGTAGAGATGAATAAGGTACAATAAAGTAGAATGCAAATAAAGAATGAAGAAAGAATTCCGACCAGTAATGCCACACTTGAATCTGCACCTTTTTTCCATCTGTACCAAAAATCTGTTCCTTCGAAAATATTCGTTGTAGAGAAAAAAAATAATTTATTAGCATTAAAAAATATTCATTTATTACTACAAATACTACTACAATACGGATGATGTTTATACATAGTTTTTTTTGAATCTAGATTGCATACTATAATTTTTTAAAAATTTTGAGCTGCCACCACGATGTTTGAGACGAGCAAGGCATCGAAGCGCCGAAAAGGCGAGCGAACCGTCAATTCTTTTTAGGCATCCAATTTTTGTCCAGCAACCTTAGCAACTTTAGGCTACAGAATTAATTCTCCCCACCTTGTACATTCCCATTGTAGAATCCTGGAAACGCTTCTAGCACAACGTTAATGCTAGTCAAATTGGGAAAGTTTCTGGGATTTAACATTACCGCAGACTGGAGCGTCGAATCATCAAAATCGAAACTTTTTCTCATTTGTTTGATCAGCTCCACGAAAAAAACTGCGACAAATATCCTTTGAAATGATCTGCCTTTTGCTGTCCATTGTTCTGATAATTTCTTCTGCTGCTATTCCAACCTAAAATTCTTATCACTTTTCAAATGATCTTCATATTTAATATATAGGAAGATATTAGTGAACCATACGTCGCACCGTCCGATGCGAATCCTTTCAGAGAATTTCGTCCTTATGAAACTGATCAATCATTGCACTGTAAACGCTTTTAAGATCAGTAGCACCAAGCGATACTGCGGCGTAAATGTCGTTAATGTTGCTTTATTCAAATGTAAGAAAATTCACAAATGGAAAAAATCTGTACCAATCTGTACTTTTTTACGAGAATCTGTACTCTGTACCGTACAGAATCTGTACCACTCACTCTATTCTTTCCATCATAGAATAACAAACATCATAGAATAACATGGCTTGAATTTGTCAATTTGCCGATTGTGGAAACGATCTGGTGTAGTGGTAACATCCATACCTTTCACGCTTAAGGTCGCGAGTTAAATTCTCACTCCCGACATGCTTCAAAACTAGAATTAAAGTGACGAACCAGGCAAAAATGTTGAATGTCACTATATAATACAGGAAAAAAAAAACGATTCAAGGCGAAATCCTACAATCTACAAAATACTGAGCTGAGAACTTTATGCAAATTCTTGGAGTTCAGAGCGAATATAATATGGTAAATAGCAGTCGTGAGCAATAGTTTCCATACCGTCATTTTCCTCAAAGATGCGATTTTTCAATGTCTGAGATTAACTGGATCTGGAATTATTTAGCCTTGAAGACATTCATCGAATTTCAGGAATTCCGTATTACCGTATCAGTTCAATACTCCATAGACTGATTTTTCCACTAAGTTTACAAAGATGGCATTATAATGAGTAAAGGGTGTGTCACATCAAATTGCATCACGGAAAAAACGCTGTAGAAATTTATTTTTTAGGAATTATATCTTCAGCTTTCGCTTTAAAATCAGATAAGAGTGTATAGATCACGTTGGCCATGCTTCACTGTCAATTTTTCGTAAATTTGGAAAAATGTCATCGAACGAAAAAGAGCGTCGTGAATTAATCCTGTGCACTCATTTCGAGAATCCGGAGTTGTCACATCGGGACGTCGGTAAGATGATGGGAATCGTCCAATCCACGGTCAGCAGAGTACTAAAACGATACTTCGAGAACCTAACCATCGACCGGAAGGTGAAGAACGGCAAAAATGGATGCTCCGTCAGTGAAAAAGATCACAAGCGCGTAGTTAAGCAGTTTAGACGTGATCCGAGAAGTTCGGTCCGGGATGTCGCCAATAAGCTGAATTTGTCAAGTTCATTCGTCCAGCGGACCAAACAGCGGGAGGGCCTGCGTACATACAAGGTTCAGAAGGCTCCTAACCGCGACGAAAGGCAAAACATGGTGGGGAAGACGCGAGCCCGGAAGCTGTACACCGAAATGCTGACGAAGCCGCATTGCCTGGTAATGGACGACGAAACCTACATCAAAGCGGACTTTCGTCAGCTGCGCGGGCCTGTTGTTCTTCTCCGCGCAGAGGACAAATTCAGCAATCCGGAGGAGATTCGCAAGCAGAAACTATCCAAGTTTGCCAAAAAGTACATGGTGTGGCAAGCGATCTGCTCTTGCGGAAAGCGGAGCTCCCCCTTCGTGATGACCGGCACGGTAAACGGGTAGGTTTACCTTAAGGAGTGCCTACAGAAGCGCTTACTACCACTATTGAAGCAGCACGAGGGCCCGACCATCTTCTGGCCGGATCTCGCTTCGTGCCACTATTCAAAGGACGTGTTGGAGTGGTACGAAGCCAACGGGGTCACCTTCGTGCCAAAGGAAATGAACCCGCCAAACGCGCCGGAACTTCGCCCAATAGAGAAATATTGGGCGATTATGAAACAGGCCCTCCGGAAGAACCCAAAAGTTGTCAAATCGGAGGCGGACTTCAAGAGAAAATGGATTTCTGTTCAAAAAAAACTACAACCTGACGTTGTACAGAACCTTATGGACGGGGTAAAGAGGAAGGTACGAGCATACGGGCTTGGGCTCGAAGTATGAAAAATGGAAAATGCCAAAAGTTGTTTAATAGTTTTTATTTTACTGTCTAAAATTTTCAAAAGGATCGGTCTACTGGGCGAATTTCTACAGCGTTTTTTCCGTGATGCAATTTGATGTGACACACCCTTTAAACAGTAGGTGATGTACCGGAAATATATTTTTTTCGGAGACTTCAGCATTGAATTATATAGTAAGATACTTCTGTTATGTATTATATAGAGGGGAATGAACTGCAAAGTTGAAAGCCTCTCAAATACAAACAAAGATGATATTTTTATTATATTTTCTATTATTTGGTGAGATTCATGAGTGTAATAGAAGAGAAATATAGGACTACTTCAGTTGCAAGCCCGACCGATTTTCGACATGTCAACAAGGAGTGTGGTCCCAAAGCGACCACTATGAATTTCAGAAATCTACTGATTTTTAATGACAATACTAAAATGAAGGGCGCGTTGCCGGCTTTTCCATGTTCCATGTAAAATTGCGCAAAATTGTATATTCAATTGGTACATTTCATGTTCTATTTTACCAAGAAGATCAATTACCTGTTTTTCTAGCCTTTAAATCAGTGTTTCTTGAAGCGGCCGATATCGACCCCTGGGGTCGGGTTGATTTTGGGGATCGACGAGGTCTGGAAACCCCTATAAAATAACAAAAGTTCTTATTTGAAATATTTAAGATGCTGCATAAGTTGTGTTACGTGAACCACCCTGTTATAAGAATGACTAATATTTTAGAAAGTATTATTGCTGTACATTTTAAAAACTCAACAAGACGAACATCAAGCGTGCGCAAGATGAAAAGAAAAAAGTACAAAAAGTAAGTACAAGTACAAGATGAAAAATTCGGCAAGCAAAAAAACCTCAACAGGTTGACACAAGAAAATGTGTTTGTGCGTACAAGTCCTTCAGTCCCGTTTTAAATTTCTCTGTATTTTAAACATATACGCGATTTAACACGGAAGAAGTCCTCATCAAATTCATGCCCAAACATGTTCCTGATAGTTTACTATATAACAAGCTTTTCCTTAGGTTGCAAGTTCATTTGCGTTCTGAAATACGTTGGAACTTGTATACAAATGTGTGATACAAATAAATTATAAACGAGAAATAAATAAATTATTTTACGGAACTTGAGATGGGTCGCGAAGAGGGAAAAATGTTATTCAATTTATTATAGATCAATAGATTATATCTCCAGTTGGACGAATCTACATTACCCAGCAATGAAGCTCTGTTTTTAGGGTATGTTCGATATATTAAAGATGAAAATATGTGGAAATAATTCTTGCTGCATATATGGATACACTGGAGAATCGAATACCAGAGGAGAATCGATCTTTCAGGCCATGGAACGGTTTTTTTTACCGACAAAGCTATTCCATGGTGATTGATGGTGCACCATCTATAGTTGATCGTCCTCGTGGTTTTACAGCTCACTCAAAGTTGCAACTGCGTGATTCACAGACAGCATTTAGTAGCAAAAAATCTGAGCACTAGATCTCATCAGTCTTAACTATATGTTATAAGTGCTACCAATAAGCTTCGAAGCAATTCTTTCAACACTCGATTATTTAC
Source organism: Toxorhynchites rutilus septentrionalis (assembly GCF_029784135.1). Classification (NCBI taxonomy): domain Eukaryota; kingdom Metazoa; phylum Arthropoda; class Insecta; order Diptera; family Culicidae; genus Toxorhynchites; species Toxorhynchites rutilus. The sequence goes on along the minus strand of NC_073746.1, from coordinate 265,783,978 downwards.
TCAGCAAAAATCTTTACTCGATTACTTCTACACGCTGGAGTTCACTGACAACTAAGAGACCACTGCTTAGCAAGATTTTCAGCTTTTTTGAATTTGTGTTTCAGCTGCAGGGTGACGACCAGTGTTGCCACACGTACAGATTTATCTGGAAAGGTACAGATTTTTTCGTTATTTTTGGTACAGATTCTGTGCGGTACAGATTACAGATTTTCGTCAAAAAGTACAGATTGGTACAGATTTTTTCCGCGTGTGAAATTTCTCTCGAAAATTTAATTGAATGCTAGAACGCAAACTAAATTTAAAAAGACTATGTATAAGCATAATCAAACACACAATTTCATTACGGAAAAATAAATTCATAATGAAAATTGCCGGTGACGTTAATACATAAGTACTAGTTTTTGTAGGGTTGTATCCCATTCACCCGAACTACGCTTACCCGAAGCACATTTACCAGGATGTAACACATACCCGAATGACATTCAACCGAATGTAACAAATACCTGAATGCAACATATATCCGAATGGATATTTACCCGAATGCAACATATAGCCGAATGGATATTTACCCGAATGCGACAAATACCTAAATGGACACTTACCCGAATGCAACGATTACCCGAATGCGACATTTACTCGAATGCAACATTTACCCGAATAGAATGTTTCTCCGAATGGAATGTTTACCCGAATGAAGAGAAAAATCCGACAAATCAGATTATGCGTTTTGTCGAATCTCCTGTTACGAAGTGACATGAGAAATTGTAATGAGGAAATTCGAAAAAGATGTTGAGGACTTCGCTGTGTCATTTTTTGAAATTAGTGTAGACACTTTAAGGTCAAGAGATCACTCAGAAATGAGCATGGGTTATGGAATATTCCGAAAATTAAGCAGAATACAGGATGAATGTAATGGGGGCGAAGTCCCAATTATAGAGGATACCGAGGAACCGGAAGCGGCGACCTCTCGCAGGCGATTGCCCGGATTGCCCGGATTGCCCGGTTTGTTCGAAACATTGGAGACGATCCTTTAGTCAGGTCCGACCGAGCGTTGACAAGTACGTTGTCAGGACGGCATACGTACTATCGTCAACCAACTCGGAGGCTGTCATACAAATGAAACACAAACTTCTGCATTACTCGAGAATTAATCAAGAAAATGAAACCAAATTAGGCTTGTGAAGATTATAGGATGCAATAAATGTTTTTCATTTGATTAGATACTCCTCCCCCTCTCTAAGGGGGGGCTGCCATACAAATGAAACACAAATTTCTACATTACTCAAGAATTAATCAAGCAAATGTAACCAAGTTAGACATCTGAAGGATTTAGGGAGCAATAAATGATTTTATGGCGGTTAGATACTCCTCCCCCTCTCTAAGGGGGGCTGCCATATAAATGAAATATAAATTTCTGCATTACTCGAGGATTAATCACGCAAATTAAACCTAATTTGGCATGTGGAGATTTTAGGGTGCAATAAATGTTTCTATGGTAGTTAGACACTCCACCCCCCTCTTTAAGGGGGGGGGGGGCTGCCATACAAATGAAACACAAATTTCTGCATTACTTGAGAATTAATCAAGCAAACGAAACCAAATTTGTCATGTGGAGGTTTTAGGGTGCAATAAATGATTCTACGTTGGTTAGATACACCTTCCCCTTCTCTTAGGGGGGGCTGCCATACAAATGAAACACAAATTTCTGCATTAATCGAGAATTAATCAAGTAAATGAAAACAAATTAGGTATATGGAGGTTTTAGGGCGCAATGAATGTTTTCACGGTGGTTAGACACCCCATCCCCTCTCTAAGGGGAGCTGTCATACAAATGAAAGACAAATTTCTGCATGACTCGAAAACTAATCAAGAAAATACCAAATTTGACATGCGATGGTTTTAGGGGACACAAAACGTTTCTAAGGGTGGGTTTAGACTAGTGATATATTCATGTGAAGAAATATGATGAGATTTATAGAAATCGCATCAACCGTTTACACTAGCGTGAACTTCTATAATGAATATATTCATATTTTCGGTGAATTTATTCACCTGGAGTAGAACTGCATCCAACTTTAGTGATTTCTCACCAGTGAGAAATTCACAAGCGTTTACATATGCTGAATTTATTCAAGTTATATATACCTCGAATAAGTGTATCATATTTATTCTCACCCGTTTACACCTATTTTCACGTGAATAAATCCATCTATAGCTATAGATCTCCCTAATGTAAACCCGCCATAAGACGAATAGTCTCTCTCTTCCGTCTCTCTGAGGGGGGGGGGGGGAGACAATACAATACAATACAAATACAATACAATACAATACAAATGAAGCATACATTTTCGCATAATTCAAGAACTAATCAAGCAAACGGAACTAAATTTGGCATGTGGAGGTTTTAGGATGCAATAAATGTTTCTATGGTGGTTCGGCACTCATTCACCCCCCCCCCCTCTCTTAGGGTGGGCTGTCATACAAATGAAAAACAAATTTCTGCATAACTCGAAAACTAATCAAGCAAATGGAGCCAAATTCGGCATCTGAAGATTTTAGGGGGCACGAAACGTTTTTATGGTGAATAGACACTCTTCCCCTCTCTCTAAGGGGAGAAGAGGGGAGGGGTATGTCTTCACTCTATCATATTTTCTGTATCAAACATTTATTCCATGTAACGGAGAAACATGTTATTCGCAAGTGGTTGAAAAATCTTGAACGAGAATTATGTCTGAAAATAATCTGATATTATAATGATGAGTTTTGGTAGGAGTATTAGGAATTTTTTTAGTAAAAGGTAAATTCAACGGGGTCGATTAGAAGATCAATCGCATTCGAGTAATTGTTACATTCGGGTAATTGTTGCATTTGGGTAACCGTCGCATTCGGGTGAATGTTGCATTCAAGTAACTGTTACGTTCGGGTAATTGTCGCATTCGGGTAAATGTCGCATTCGGGTAAGTGTCAGTTCGGGTAGATGTTACACTCGGGTAGCTGTCGCATTCGGATATTTGTTACATTCGGGTGAATGCCTTTCTGGTAACTGTCTTTCGGGTGAGTGGGTTTCGGGTAAATGTGACACAATCTATTTGTAGTAAGTAAATCTGGATATAAAGTAAGTAAGTAAATATTTTCTAGTAAACAAATGAATATTTTTTTCATATTTCATGTTTTTTCTCTACAATGAATAATTCCAGGGGTACAGATTTTTGGTACAGATTTTTTGAAGAAAAAGTACAGGTGGGAAAGATTTTTTCCCTTCTGATACAGATTAAAATGTGGCAACGCTGGTGACGACTTCAACTTGAATGAAACAATATCAAGAATATCAGCCTTTCTGATAAAACTTTAAAAACAAAATTTAATCAGAAAAAATAGTCACATTTTCCGCATTTGTCAAAATTATCGCAAAAGCTTCAAGACCATCACTCACTTGGATTCATTACACAAGGATCTTCATAAGATGTTCTAGGATCTTCAAAATTTTCAAATTCCTCAAAGGATAATAAATAAGTACAGTGGAACCTCGATTTTCCGCGAGCGGATGATCTGCGATGCGGTTTATCCGCGAAATCGAGTTCCATAGTAATGTTATGGACTTTGCCGGAAATTATCAGTGAGGTGTAGGATTTTGCATTTTTGTTTTGGTCATGACTTTCACATTATTTGACTTCTGGTGTACACAACCTTATAGATCGATAGTTTAATGATTCCTTTATTGATAAAACATAGTTATCATGCTGAAATATTGTGTTTGCATCTCTTTTTTAGTCATTAATTGCATTATCCGCGATTTTCGTGATCCGCGGTGACCTAGCCAGACTATTCCGCGGATAATCGGGGATCTACTGTACTATATAACAGCCATGGCATAAGCCAAGGTGATAATGCAAGAAAAGTTGATTATCATCAGCACAGATGAGGAGCTAGAGCAGGAGTACAACCAAGGTTGTCATAAGTTCTGGTTACAACGCAATATTGAAACACACAGTATCCTGTGTTGTGGTACATTGCTAAAAAATATCTTCTCGTTTTTCCATCATCATACTTTGTCGAAAAAGGCTACAGTGTGATTACAAACAACCCGGAACCGAAGGAAAAAACCAAAGAACGCGGAGACTTAAGGCTTGAACTGACACATATTGAAGCGTATTTTGATATTTTGGTAGTTGCGGATAGCTTGGTTTGCGATTTGAGTGTTTTTTATAGTTTGTGAGTAATTTGTATTGATAATTATTAATTACACTTGATATTTACTAAACTTATTTATTTTTATTTTATATAAGTCAAAGTCAAACTAAAGATAGGACACTCAAAGAAATTTGGCTATAGGGGTCTGAGGTATGACTTCATTCTGGAAAAGGGGTCTCTTGCTCAAAATAGTTTGAGAACCCCTGATCCTGGAAGTAGCCATCTTACCCCGGGCGGTCGTCTTCCCCCGCCTTCCCCTACTCTTATTCCTGAATATCGTAAAATTCACTCTTTGAAACGTAATCTCGGACACGCCAATGTGGCAGCCAGCCGATGCTTGCAGTTGTGTGCAGCTACAGGAGTCTGGGGGCATGAGCGTTGGTGAACTGATTCGAGTAGACAGAATATAGATTTGTTCGTTTACCGTTTCTAGGCTTCGAATGAGTGCGGTCGAGCAGTCGGAAAAATAAATTACAAATTTCACGATGTACGATGTGTTCGAAGCACTGTAGGCTTACAAAATGTAAAAATAAATGTCAAAACAACTAAATAACTGCTTAATATGCATATGCAGTCCCGAATAACATAGCTTCCAATTTAACTCGGCACACAAACTGACTTACAAATGTTTATAATATTAAAGGTGTATACAATTTTCCTTTTTTGTTAATATGTACGAGTCGCTAGAAGAAAAGCAATCATACAAGAAAACTCATACCGTTCTAGAAACTCACTTTTCACTTTTTGAAGCCGCGGTTTCAAGTGGTATTTTGGTAAACATTTTAATAGAAAATATTATTGCTGGTGTTATTCTACGACTGCCCTGTGGAACAGAACGAACGCAACACGGATTCCACGGTTAATGGAAATTAACTTCCGCAGTAAAACGTGAAAACATTTGTGAAACGAATGAATGAACAGCAAGCATGAAAATGGTCTGAACTGATTGCGAAAAGGTTTTTGTCGTGCTCTGAGTAGGGAGATTTTCACATCCCAATGTGAACGGGGGGTTGGTGCCGTGTACCATATTAGGTTCACTGGGCATCAACTAGGCCGGGTAAATGAAACAGATTACATTTCTTGATATCGTGACACTAATTGCCGTATGCATAAGGGATTTGTGGTCGAGATCTTTTCCGCTGGACCAACAGATTCAGACAGATGATGTGACAACGCTGAACGTCGTTTTGTTTTCGTTTTATAGCAAAAACGGTAAGACGATGGCCATACATTATACATTCGAATGCTCACCGTAATCATACAATGACATCAATTGCGCCACCCATCACCAAAGGACATTATCTGGCGTTCCCCACCTGGTCAGTGTACATAAGACGAGAGATATGTCGTTCGTGTGCATACAATCGTTAGATTAGGGGTCATGCTCGCATCGTAGCGAAGGACATTATGGGGAAATGTATACACCTCCGGTGTCGTTCTTACATTTGTTACAAAATTTTCCAAAGCTCACCATCACCTTTGTAAGAAAAGCTTTTCTACTTATACTTTTCCATAGGGCGCTAGATCTTTATATGTTCGATAAATATTATTCTGTTACATTTGCTTTTCCATCTTTGAACGCTGTTAGAGTTTTGTTTGCTGCGGGTTGTCAAAAATGAAAGTGAGCTCATTCTGATGTCAGCTCGACCTTGATCTTTTGCAATGGCGTTTAGTGCCCATAACAAATCATGACTAACATCAGAATCAAAACCAACGCCAAAAATACGAAGTTCTGAGTCAATACTTTTCCGATATTGATGAAAATTGTAAATCACAATTTGAAACATGCGTTTACTAGGTACACAGAAAAACAACAAGGCTGGTTCTTGAGTAGAGCATATTGGTTTTATATAACCGTATGTTAAGTTGCACTACAAACAGCTTCCGGGACAGAAGTTTTGTGTAGCCAGGGGTCGCAGAAATGTTTCCAAAAATATAAATTTGTTTTTGCGGACAAGTTTGACGGTGAGCTGGAGATCTAATAGGGAAACTGCAACGGAGGCCGGACGAAAAGATCATCATCACAACCAACTACATGGATCTGGGAACTCACGATATCTGCTATATACAGTTGATCTATATGTTTGTGAAAAGGTCTAGTATACGAATTTAACGCTTTTGTATTTTTCTATTTCGTTATTAGTTTGTTTGTCTTGTCCCCTCATCTCACCGTCACCCGCCCTCGACAGCCAGTCGAACACCAGATGCTAGGGGAAGACGGGGTAAGACCGTCCGGCGGGGTAAGACGGACCACTTCTAGTTTTATAAGAAATGCTCAGTATTTTGGCAAATATACTACGCAAGAAGCATTAATAGCATATTTTTATCATTTCGAGACACCCTGCAACACTAGAGCGCACGATATATCAAAATTGTAAACAAAACTAAGTTTTCGTCTATTGCGGTTGCAAGCGATCAAATTTTCAAGGTAACCGAAAGAAGGATTTCTCCAGCAAAAACTGTATATTCCGTTAGTTGCCAGTATCCTAGTCCTTCAGTAGATTGTTCCGATTCTGCCTGCATGAAAAGGTATGTAAAATATAATATAAAATGCGTGTAAAGTGCAAAATAATGCAAAAGATGCTCTGGGGGGAAGACGGACCATTTTCAACGGGGTAAAAGCGCCACACGTTGTGATATCAACATATCGAATCGGAACCAGAAATACTTACTTTGGGGTCATTAAGACTACACGTGAACAGATTTTGAGAGATTCTAGACCCACGTAGATAATCTACCGATAATTTGGTAAATTCTTCATCAATTTTTTGAAAACTCTGCACATGGAATATAGATAGCCTTTTCAGAAGTTTGTGTGTAGTTTATGAACAATCCTAAACATTTAGTACCTTAGACAACACTGTTCCTGTTATTTTTACTAGACTAAATTGTTTGAAAATAGTATCGCTCCGACTATCCCACGGGTGGCCCTTCTTACCCCGCCAGCAAAATAAGAAGTGTTTTTTTATCATTTCAAAAATTAATGAAAAAATGCCGAAAAAGTTATACAATCAACAGTTACACATTTTTTACTAGTAGATTATTATATACTCAATGATATGTAGCACAACAAATAGGGGAAATCCTAAAGGAGGTTTAACTGAAAATTGGTTTCCTTGGGGGGACGGTCTTACCCCGTCTTCCCCTATCCCTGGTCATTATGCACGATGATACAGTGCGTGTGGCAACCCTTGGTTGAGACAACGATACCCCTTATCCCTTATCCCTAATAGGGATTGCATTACCGTACCAAAATTTCAATAACCTATTATTCGGTAATGAAAATTTAATTACCGGTAAAACCGGTGAATCACCGGCAAAAAAATACTTTACAATAAATCATTTTCTTCAAGAAACGGCTGCTATTGATAATAATTGGGTTGGTTCCTTTTGCTACTTAATTTGTTGATTAAAATAATACTTAAGGACACAAAGCATGTTAATTGTGTCGTCTTCTAATCTAGATCGAATCTTATTTCAGAAGAGGAAAACGCACGTTAAGAGTCTTCGTTAAGTCGTTAAGAGTCTACTATCGCAATCCTAATCCTAAGAGTCTACTTATGTTGGGCGTACATCGAATACCATTATCATGTATTTGCCTCCGATGCCCTCTGCGTCGTAGTATGAAAACTCCTGTTTAAGGGTTTCTTTTAATCCGTGTATAGACGTTGAGCATGGGCGGTACGTTGTCACCTATGATTGCTGCAATCGTCGTTTAAGTTTTTCCTTGAGGCTCAACTGTTCTGCAGGTTCTGAATCGTCCAGTGGAATAATTTCCTCCTGTTGTCCAGCTACTGAATCAATACAATCGTCGTCAAATTTCATCAAGACACGAACAATTTCAAATATCTACTTGATCAATGCAGTCCGTAACGTTCGATAGAAGACGCCAAAGTCAACATTAATTGTGTCACGATCACGAACAGGACATTCATGTACGCGAACAAAACTGCATATATGAAACGTCTTTCTGCAATCCTTTCAATCATGTTCGATCCGATAGCTATTCTAACATATATTCCAATCTGACTTCAGCTTCGTAACGGGTTTAGTTCTTCCGGCATAGCATCAACCAATTATTTTTTCGCTGTCAGTTCTTCATCGTTAAAGCTGATGTTGTGCTTCGTTTCCAGATCGAGCAGCGATTTTTGGACTGAAGTTTGGAGGTCGTAGAATCGGCGCAACATTGCCAGAAGACTAGTCCATCTGGTTTTCCTATCAAGAAGCAAACAAATATCCCTTCCGTGGTCCGCGATAACATGCTTATGGAGAACATCGTCGATTTTTACCGGAGATTTTCTGACTCAGTAATGAAAAATGACCCGGTATATCGGATATATCGGTAATGAAAAATGACCCGGTATTACCGGTAAAACCGGTTAACAATCCCTAATCCCTAACCTGTCCTGTCCCACTAATATTGTTGCCCTTTTAACCTCGAGTAAACCGCGAGTATGCGGTCGAATCCTACTAAACATAGCATTAAGTTGAAATTCTGTAGAAATAAATCGGCTCCGCAAAGCTTATGCGAATGAGCCTTACAATTCAATGAATTGGAAAAAAAACCAACAACATGGACGAACAGAATTTCTGAAAAAAAATGTGTTGTCGTTCAATAAGTCCCCTTGGGGTTCGGCCAAGTTTTGCCCGAACTTAGCGAATTGCCACTACAGTGAGGATACACAATGCACAATGGTCCAGGAGATGCATTTAAGTGGAAATTAGCATTTGGAGCCCGGCAGTTATTCTCTAGACAAAAACTGTCTTCGACAAAGTTGTTACATATGATAGAGCGCTCATTTTTATGCTATCAAAAATAGGGTGACCAAACCTGTCATTGAAATAAAAAAACTTTCTTATCTTTATAGATAGAGGTAAACATAGTTCGACAATGTGGTAGTCCTAGTTATTTGAAACATCTATGTAGAACAAAGTTTTTTTTCTATCTCTTGAAATAATCGATATAGCGCCTTCTTGCTATATTGCGTTAGAGTTAGAATGAAAAAACTGTTTTTTGCTCTAACTTTCATATTTCAAATTCTACATACAAACTGTCTTCGAAAGACTCTTAGAACATACTAATGCAAACATTTTTCGGTGCAGAACTTGTCAATATCTCAACTCACTCAAAGTTATTGATATTTCTTTCCAAAAAATATGTTTTCTTCAATTGCTTGCCCTTCTTTCTTTCTAGTATAGCAAGAACGGAGTAGACGCCATTGAGAAACAGATGAGCCCCTCACTTAACCAGCTTGTAACTATTCTAATTGCAAATATTTTTTTTCCGTTCATTTTTTGTGTTATTGTTAAAAGTTAGATAAACAAATAATGATATAACGAATAGTGAGAATATTCTTTGTTTTATTTTTTCGGAGCTCGATAAAACGTCCAAAATTCGTGCCTCTACACTAGAATACCCCCTGTATTATTGTGTTGGCAGTTTTTAACCTCTAATTCGATAGCTTTTTTAATATCGCGGAATGTGAAATATGCTATCGTCTAATCTTAACACGCGAAATCAAACTAATGTGCAAAAACAAACACATGGCGGTTGTCCAAAAAATCTTCAAAACGTTTCTCGTGTGCTTATTTTGAACACGTATCACTTTTGTACAATATCAACAACGTCGATTTAGATATGTTGGTTGTTTATGTCATCTGGTAGAAATTACTCTTTTTCAGCCATTTTGCTAGTGGTACATATTTGATGAAGCAAGAGTGGTCAAATTATAGTGCCCCTGCTGCTATCAATCCCTGCGGACTGAAACATGAACCGAGCACGACAAATACCATCGCTGTGAATAAGCTGTGTAAACTCGGTGTTGAGTCTGACAAAACAGAGAGAGAGAAAAAACAAAACAAAAAAAACTAACAGAAGTCGAGGACTTCAACAAAATTTGTGTAAACACAGATAAAAAATTTACCGGCACGAGAGCCACATGACGCTGGTGGTGGTTTTCTGACCTAACGAAGTGGCTGCATAGTTCATAATAATTGAGCAGATGCTGCCGTCGGGTGGATACGGACAACAATAGCGGATAGGGAAAACTGCATTGTGCAATTATTCAAGATAAGGGGTTTCAAATTATGCTTCATTCATGTTATTTGAGACGTTTTGCAATGTATAGTTGCATGCTGTTGGATATTTTTGGTATTCGGTGTGAGAATTCCTGAAACATCAAAAATTTAAAGAAAAATAAATACACGGAATAAAACACTTTCAACGTGGAATCTTAAATTGAGATATCACTAGATGTTGAATTGAAAATAATATCTATTTATGTTTAAGATATTCATGTTCATGATAAAAAATAATAATAAAAAAACTCAAGATAAGAAATATTCATTAACATTTCCCTTAGTCACATAGTTTTATTGACATAGGATTCTCCTTTCGGGAACATATTGGGGGAAAAATTTTAAAGCTAAATGTCGGTGGCGTCATGTAAAACGTCCAATTTTATTAGTCATTTCTACGAGAACCCTGAACCAATCGATTTGGACACTTTTTAACAATTTATTGCAATATGAAAAAATATAAATTTAAATTAATTTTGAAGTTAGTTAGAACGATGACGAAACTTTCCAAAATGTTTCTCTCAAGGCCGAGAGTCGGATTTAGTTTTTCATAAATGGCATTTTTCAAGGCTAGAGGCAAATGACCTGCAAAAGTTTGAAGACTCTATAATTCAACACTACTACAACCACTTGTGCAGACTGCAAGTAGACACCCTCACTCCGACTATTCAAATCGGCTTGAATCATCATTGACGATACAAGCAAGCTGCAGCGACTGTCATACCCGAACGGGATTATATAAAATATCAATGATAATAATAACACAACCCATTTCCCGACATAAATGCCATAATAGTGGCAAGGCGTATTGAATAAATTAGAAACAACACATATTATAACATCACATCATTCAATAAGTTCGTAATTCGTATAAGTTCGTAGTACGCGAGTAACATTCCAAGTCAAGAGAACTCTCTTTGGTAAAAAAATATAAAGATCGCATTATTGACCCATGAAGTATTGAACAAATCTTGAAATCGTTAATATGATTTGGTTTTTGGACGCTTTTTCGAGCTCTGAACAAATAAAAGCCTTTTGGTTATCCATAACAACGAAATATCTATAATTTTTTTTACAGTGAAGGCGTCTATGGTATGAGCCTCGGACAAGCGAAAAAAACGGTTTTTATACAAAATAGCGACAGTTTGAAAATAAAAACAAGTTTTCAGCACGAAAATAAAAACATGTTTACGACGATTCAATTTTTTTTCAAATAATCAAATTAAATATCGCAATTTTTTATTGGTTCATATGATAGAGAGATATATAAAGAATGTTCATATCAATTTTGAAATAAATCGGTTCCCTAGAACTAGCGATATCGTGAACGCCAATTAGGAAAAAGGAGTTTCGAGGAAAACGCGTTAAAAGTTTTGAATCAGGAAGGCACCAGATTAGATACCGTGTCACTGGAATGGCTATAACTTGGCAAACAATGAGAACTCCTTGTATGGTCATGTTCTAGAATGTCTAAACTTCAGAAATATGAAGAAAAAAACGTTTTTTTTAATTGCTAGACTAGAAATCTTTTAAGGCTAATTGAACTGGTATCAATATGCTATAAACACCCGCTGAATTACATTTTTTTTTATTGAAATCAGTTTAATTTCATTCAATTGTAATTCATTCAATGTAATTCATTTCCGTTGCACATGTGCTTTTTCATTTCCTATCGTGTTCAAGGAGCACTGCATTTATGGCAGAGTTCAGTTTGTCGGCACGAATCATCATGATGCAGATAACCCTTTTCCTACATTTCTGTGTATTGTATTTGGTTTGACTTCACAACTGTATCGTAGGCCAAAGAGAAGTTATAAATGTCTGAACGCTGGCATGAATACACATCGTACATATTTTCTAAGTAGACGATGATACTCAAATGTGCTATTTTCAGAGGGCTTGGTTACTTTGAAAGTGCATTTTGCATTGAACATGCAGGAAACACGTGGGCAAAACAGTAGCAGGATCCCTAATGACGATCACCGTTTATCCAAAACGGAAATGAATATTTATGTTTTCCACGAGGCATGTGCAAAAACATTATTCCTTGTAGCACTACATACCACTAACACTAATGAGCATTCATCTCCATCAGCTAAATTCAACCGTATACCTACTTCATTATTGCAAAGTTAAGCATCAAACATGCATCCCGCACAGAAAGCAATCTGGAAGCTATGGAAGCTCAAGTTTACGTCAAGAACGTGCTTTATGAATGCAAATCTGTTCACGCTGAGTCAGAATTAATACTGTGTATCAAACAAGAAATCAACCACATTCGTAAATACGTTTAATAATCGCTAAGGCTGCAGCAATGGTTCAAGAGCACTTCTGTCGCTGCTGGCTGCTTCGCAGAAAAAGTATGCGACGTTGAATTTTTATGACCGCGCATTTGCATTTGCCGAGGAAGAACGAAAAATTCAACATGTTTCCATATTTACATACGTTTTTTTTAACCACAAGCACAAATCTCCGAGAGGTTAAATCAAAAGAAGCAGTGCAAAGTAGGTTACGTCTCCATTATGAACCTTTGTTGAAGCACGTGTACGAGGACCAATTATGAGAAAAATGTTTGAAATTGCATTTTTTTTTTGAGATAGTATTTTTCCAGCGACATTCTTAAGCGGTGGAAATATGCAATTTTACATGCGTAAAGTGGAAAACTGTGCCATTACACGGTTACTCATTGGGCCGAAAATAGATCCACCTATCCTGAGATTCGTTTTGGAGCGCTTAGGATGGGAGGTAAAAAGATCAACAAAACAATGAAAAGGCAACGATTTCAGCAATCGGTCAACATGCATACATGGTATGAGTAATCTGTTTTTATCCAACACGTGTGTTGGTAGAGTCAGTTGTGTATACATTTTTGGGAATGTTAGAGTCGCTGTCGCGATCGTAACACTCCCAGAAAGGTTGACTGCGGGAAGCAGCACTGTTGTGTTGTGTTGAAGACATCGTGTTTCGCATGGTGACTTTCATACACTTTGGGTTTTCGAAGCCAAAGTATTGGAGTTTTAGAAAAAAATAGAGTGAAAGTAATGCATATGAACTAACGGATCGGAACATAAATTTAGGTTTAATGGTTTGGAATCAGGCTAGTGCAGAAGCAATCAGTCGAAGGTTCACCTTAGATTCTTGTCTAATGACCACCTTCATCGGAAACAGTTTTCGCATACCTACTGATGATATTTCAATTAGATTAAACGATTGATCTAGTTGGAAAGCCGGTTAATTTCTTCTAATTTGTTATACAACAGACAAAAATGAAAAGAAAAAAAGGTTGAAAGGCTATGTCCGAGACTTGACCGCGAAGAAGACCTAGCATTATATTACGATATTTGTGCCTTACGCTCTACACAAATGTATGGGAAATTAACTTCACCTTCACCCCTTCATTAGATGCATTTCAACCCTCTTTTAAAATATCGACTCATGAATATTTTATGATTATCTATATTGCAATCTATATTGTTTTAGAGGGTGTCCAAATCGATTGTTGTCAAAATCTCGAATATCCACAAAGAAATGACTGCGAAATAAACGCTCAAAATTTGTCAATTGTCATGATATGACTGATATTTAGTTTATTAATTCATACTCATAGTATGTTCCCGAAAGACCTAATCCAAAGTCAACAATAGAGATGGTGTTGCCCAGGACACGACCGTATTGTTGACATAAGACTACGAAATCGCGAATCTACAAACACACAAAAACGCGCGCCTGCACCCTCTCATCCAATTAGAAGATCAAAGCCAACTCTCTCGTAGCTTTGAAAAAACAGTGGGTTATATCTAGGATTGGGCGATCATCATAAAAAGATCGATCGAATCGATTTTCCAAACGGCGGAGGGATCGATCCACTGATTCAATCGGTCCCAAAGAGTCGATCTTTGTCGAATCGATGTTTGAGAAATCAAAAGTTTGTTTTCCAATTTAGTGTCGTCTTTTCTTTAAACAGGGAATACAAATCTCATATTTCTTTTCTAACCTCAAAAGCATTCTGTTTTGTTCTTCAGCATGAATGCCATAAAAAAATAAAGTAAAAATACATTTCTCAGGGCATTCGTCTTGTGTCGTTATGGGGTTGTTTTTTCAATAAATTAGTAGAAAAAGCATTATTAGAAATTCAAAAACTGGTATCTGCCCAGAACTCAGCTGACAACGATCCCATAAAAGCCTATAGTGCTATACGTCTCTCATGTAGTCGAAACCGATTCTGAATTTTGGCGCCAGCTGAAATTCAGCAAAAATGCTGAGTATGTGGAACTACTTTTGTTATGCGGACAAACAGTGATTTTTCGGAAACGTTTTTTCAAAATTACTCAAATGTTTTCGAACAAAAAATGTTTGTTTGCATGTTGAGCAAACGTATTACCTTGTGTAGAATACGAAACAGCGAAAAAGTCGATTTTGTTCATTTTGTCGTTTACGTCTCCTAACATGGGCAGTAGCTACCGCTAGTTCTGTCTTCGTCAGTATTTGTACGGAAGTAAATCGTAGAAGAAGCGATCCAAATGTTGACATTATCATTGTGATCAACCTAGGGTTCTACATCTTTAAACTGCTTCATGAGCCTACAAATGTGATAAGTATATTTTAATTTTTTCCAAAGAAGCCGGTTTCTTTAAGAAACGCAATTAGATTGGTTTCTTGAGAATCGTCTCTGCTGGGAATATCTTAGAGACTCTGACCTATGTTGAATCTGGTTCGGGCATCTTTGGTATGTTGATTAATAGAATATGACTAACAGAAACGGGTGCTACATTGGAGTCTCTCGGCTCTCCTAAACAAGTGAGAGTGCGTGAAATCAGTGACCGATTTGAAGACGGGTTAGGATTCGCCTTTCTTTACTGTTGTTTTTGTCGACCTAAGGAAGTGTGATTGTTTTTTTTTATCTTGTGAAGATGAGTGGGGGTGCTGTTTGTCCAGGCTATATCCCAACTTTCGCGGATCTGATATTTTACCCAACGGACTATATCAGATGGAGGACAGGGCATGAGGTTCCATTTTGTTACCCTTGCCGGCCAGTTTCTCGGTGGCTGTTTTGCCGAGGATTCCGGAATGACCAGAATATATTTTTTCCTAAAGCAGCCTCTTCTGTCTGTATTATCCTACTATCTACTGTTACTGTTCGGTGTCTACTGTTTCCACGAAGAAGGTCTTGGAGACAGCTAACTGAATCGGAGGAAATTATTGTGGAAAGGGATTCATGGATACTGGGTTGGATCGATTTGCGCACGATCGATCTGCACAGCAGCAGAATAACAACTGTCACATTTCGCCGCAACGAAGGCGTTATTTATTGCACGTTTTTCTGTTTGGGTTTGATGTTGTAATTGAATGGAAGAATAATCTCAATTTTAATCAATTTCAACTATTTACGGACTGGGGAATCGTAATTTGTAACATATTAAACAAATCTTAAAGTAATTCTGATTCAGTTAAAATGCAAATCATCGAAATGCGTGTGCAGCAAAGAGAGATGGTAATGTTCGAATAATCTCATAAAAACGTGACATGTATTCTGATTTGGCACAATTACATATTCTACGTAAGTCTCAAACTCTACAACATTTTTGTATCCGAGGGAAATCTTAATTTCGATCATTTAAGCTCTGGACCATCGGCGTGACGATAGATGATTGACAGTCGTTAATGATGAGTGGATGGCACCAAAAGACACTGATCGCTTGGAGAGAGCGACTCTGAATATGCACCAAATGGCGCTATTTGCTCAGATGGAAAGTCAAAAGCTGAGCGCCTTAAGCTGCTGGTTGCCGCTAAATGATTAAACTTATATTGAAAAAGTATTCAACTGAAAATCATTGAAAGTTATGATAGTTACGCAACTCACCAAAAATAATCGGTTAGCGGGTATTTTAAAGTATCATTCTTGATGTTCTAAAAAAATAATATGTTTCAACGACAAACGGGATGACGGCGCCAGTGGTTGTATGGTTAGCGTAACAGCCTCACAATCCGATCGGCCTGGGTTCAATCCCAGCTGGCGTCGTTGGGATTTTCTGAGGCGAAAAATCTCTGGTTACGTCTTCCTTCGGAGCGGAAGTAAAAGAAGTTGGCCCGGCTCATGAGTTGTTGAGTCTGATAGGTAGGAACAGGTGGAGTCGCCTCCCTGATGTCGGTGATTGGCACTAAAGTGGCGGAAATAGGCCGACGAAAAATAAGCGAAGATAAAAAAAAAAAAAAACGACAAACGGGTTAGAACGATCTACTTTTCGATAACTATGAATTGTCTGAGAAGCATATACATTTTGTTTCAATATGAGTTAGTTCTCCGTGTTCATTGAAAAACAAAGGGAAGAACCTTATGATGCTGAGAATTCCAATAACTCATCTGGAATTTATTCCATTTTCTGATTGTCAGAAAAACGTGGATTCTCTCTAGTCATTATGGCCGTGTACACTTGGTTCACTCTGACTGCATACGAAAAATATACAAATGAAACACAAATTTCTACATTACTCGCGAATTAATCAAGTAAGTGAAACCAAATTAGGCGCATTGAGGTTATAGGGTGCAATAAATGTTTCTGAGGTGGTTAGACTCTCCACCCTCCTCTCTAAGGGGGAGGAGGGCTGTCATATAAATGAAACACAAATTTCTGCATTACTCGAGAATTATTCAATCAAATGGAACCAAATTAGGCATATTGAGGTTTTAGGGTGCAATAAATGTTTCTATGGTAGATAGACTCTCCACTCCCCTCTCCTAGGGGGGGGAGGCGCCTCATACAAATGAAACACAAATTTCTACATTACTCGCTAATTAATCAAGAAAATGAAACCAAATTTGGCATGTGGAGGTTTTAGAGTGCAATATTCTCCACCCCCCCCCCCCCTCTCTATGGTGGGCTGCCATACAAATGAAACACAAATTTCTGCATTACTCGAGAATTTTTCAAGCAAATGAAACCAAACAAGGCATATTGAGGTTTTAGGGTGCAATTAATGTTTTTATGGTAGTTAGACTCTCCATCCCCCTCTCTAAGGGGGGGGGGGGCTGCCATACAATTGAAACACAAATTTCTGCATAACTCGAAAGCTAATCAAGCACAATTTGGGATGTGAGGGTTTTTGGGTATGAGAAATGTTCCTATAATGGTATGACACCCCTCCCTCCTCTGGAATGGAGAGGGGGTCCCATAAAAATATTACACATATTTCAACCAAAAATATCCCAGCCAAGCATGACAATTGAAAATTTTTGGAAAACTCTGAAGGAAACCTTTTTTTCGGAAAACTAAATTCCCATATGTTCTACAATTACATAGTGACAAGTGCTGTTAGTCCATTTGATGTTTGCGTTAGCGAAATTGAATTTGTTCACGGTTTGTTAGATAAGAATTGAGCCAGTTTAAGAGTCTTTGTTCCATTCCTATTATCTGTAATTTGAAGAGTAGTAATGGAATGTCGATGCGGTCAAATGCTTTACTGAAGTCAGTGTAAAGAGCTTCTACGTGTTTGCCATTTTCCATTGCATTCAAAATAAAAGTCACAAAAGCCAACAGATTAGTTGCAGTTGAACGGCCTTTGAAGAAGCCTTGTTGCATATACGTAATTCTATTCTTTACTTGTTGGAAGACTTTTTCGTTGACTATTGCTTCGAATAGTTTAGGAATGCAAGAGATAATGGCAATTCCACGATAATTACGTACGTCAGATTTAGCGCCTGATTTAAAGATAGGTACCAAAAAAGATTGTTTCCATTTTTCTGGGAATATTCCAGTTTGTAGTGACATATTGAAAATGCAATGTAAGGGAAGGGTGAGTTCCTCAGTTCTTTAGGAATATAGGTGCTATTCCGTCAGGTCCTGGTCCTTTTGTTCCGTCTAATTTTTTTAGTGCATGGCATATTTCCTGTTGTGAAAGATAGTTCACCGATATGTCATTTGGATAATCCGGTAAAAATGAAAAGTAGTTCCGATCGCGATTTTCTTCGGAAAATGTGGTATATACTTCCTGAAAGAAATTTGCAAAGAGATTACAAATTTCGTTCGAAGAATTCCTCACATCCTCATCGAGATGCATCTGCAATGGGAAGTTATTGCTTTTGAGCTTAGACTTTTGTATTTTTTATGTGCTTTTTGTTTTTTATTCTTTAGATTTCTTATTTGAACGTTAAACCAAATAGGATATTTGCTGGTTGAATTTCTTCGTCTTCTTTTTTTCGGCACAAATTCTGATATTATGTTATTCAGAATTTCGTGAAGAATATGTACAGTTAAGTTGACATCTCGTTCGCTGTTTAATAAAGTTTGCCATTCTATGGCTTGTAGGCTACATTTGATTGCTTCAAAGTTCGTCTTGTTATATTCCGTATTGATAACAAAAAACAAATTTTTGGCGGGACGAAGTTCGCCGGGTCAGCTAGTGAATGATATATTCCAATAAAAAAAACAGGAAGTGGGTTATATCTATGGTATAACCGCAAGGGTGACGTAGGACTATCGTTGATTTAGAGATCATTTGTTTGAAGTTGAATCTAAATCCATTCTGAATGAATGAATAAATGAATATTTGGGAGACTTCGAAAACGAGAGCGTTACGTTGGAAGCACAAGGTTTTATGCATCCAATATAGGATACGAAAAACCTTGTTCTGAAGAATAATCTTCAGAAGCTAACCTGCTAACTGTACTTGATTGACAAATCACAAACCCAAATGTATTATATGGATATTTTATGGATAGAAAACATTAAAATAAACTCTTTCACATGAATGTAATTTTAAATTCCCAGAGGAACTGGCAGATTATTTTCAGTAACGTTTAGATATTTCCACATTTTCCTCGATACTGGAAGCCCACCAGTGGTTAATACTAACTCGATAACCACCTGTTAATAGTACTTGATTGAAAAATATTTGGTCACAGTGTTACATGAATAGAAAACATTCAAATAAACTCTTTCACATGAATGTATTTTTAAATTCCCAGAGGAACTGGCTGATTATTTCCCAGCAATGATTAGATCTTTCCGGAACTTTCTCGATGCTGAATGGCACCCAAACGGAAAGAATTCTGCGCGTGTATGTGTCGATCCTTCGCCGTCCACCTCCTCCAGCACGTTAGGCAACGATGTTGTCTTGTCGATGTCCTCACGAAAAATGAATGCGTCTCACCACCAGAATATCGCTTAAGTATGCTTTTTGTGTGTGATTGAATCGAGAGAAGGTGTGGTTTACAATGGCAATTTGGAAGGCAAACTAGAGGGGAATGAACTCTCTGAGCTCGGAACTTTCGGCGACAGAGCAAGAATCGATTGCGGGCGCATACAATATTGGATACGGAAACATCCTACTGATGGGGAAAAATAATCTTCAGAAGCTATCCTATCAATTGCGATTGATTGAAAAATCACAAAACCAAATGTATTTGGTCACAGTGTTACATGGATAGAAAACATTCAAATAAACTCTTTCACATGGATGTATTTTGAAATTCCCAGAAGAACTGGCAGATTATTTTCAGTAACGATTAGATATTTCCACATTTTCCTCGATACTGGAAGCCCACCAGTGGTTGATACTAACTCGATAACCATCAGTTAATAGTACTTGATTGAAACATATTTGGTCACAGTGTTACATGAATAGAAAACATTCAAATAAACTCTTTCACATGAATGTATTTTTAAATTCCCAGAGGTACTGGCAGATTATTTTCAGTAACGATTAGATATTTCCACATTTTCCTCGATACTGGAAGCCCACCAGTGGTTTATGCTAACTCGATAACCATCTGTTAATAGTACTTGATTGGAACATATTTGATCACAGTGTTACATGGATAGAAAACATTCAAATAAACTCTTTCACATGAATGTATTTTTAAATTCCCAGAGGAACTGGAAGATTATTTTCCGGATCTTTCTCGATGCTGAATGGCATCCAAACGGAAAGAATTCCGCGCGTGTATGTGTGTGTGTGTGTGTGTGTAGCGGCTGCTTCGAGATCTTCCCGGTGAACCGTTTGTGGCATCACTCTCCTCCAGATGGATTCATGTCTAGCCTAAGGTGCACAAACAGGCTCTTGGTGACACCGTTCATCAGCGCTTTCATGATAAACGAAGAGCTTCACCACAACAGCGACAACATGCTCCAATCGCTGTTCAATTCGAACTGAGTGGATTTCCGAGCGGCGCTCGCTTATATACCGATTGGTGATTTCAATAGCCTGTTTTGAAAGCAATTTTAAGACTATTGAAACAAGTTTTTGGATCAAAAAGTAACAAGTATAGAACGCGTAGACATTTTATCTTTCGAATGAAGTGTTTATCATACCATTTCGTTCAGTTGTTTAGGAGCTATTAACGCTCAAAATCTCGGTCTCCGGCGTAACGCTTTCGTTTTCGAAACTTTGATTTTACACCCCGGTATAGAAATGAAAGACGTAGTCCTACGTCAAAAATTAACCGGGCAAACCTAATGCATCAGCAAACGTATGTCGTCTGACGCTCGCTAAAACCCCGTCGGACCATACTAAAGGATCGTATGCAAGCAAACCATTTGTCATGACAATTGTCATGCGAAAATGCGAAAACAGAATAGAAACTGAGAGAGGTTGGCGTCGACATCATGCCTCATACCGTATGTTTCTATTCTGTTTTCGCATTTACGCAAGACAATTGTCATGACAAATGGTTTGCTTGATCGTATGCTATGTTTCAAACTAACCGGGCAACCATTGGAACGCTGGTTTGCGTGCGAGAGACCGCCGCTTCCGACGGCGGGTCGGTGCTCAACTCGGATCGCGTCATCTTTACATTGGCCTCAGAATAAATTTCGAAAAACGAAAACGAAAGAAAATAATTTATAATAGAAATTACGCTTTTTTCTGTGAGGCATTTATACCCATGATGTTTCTCCCGCGCCATTTAATTTTTAGCCTATCAGAAATATCTCTGTATGGAAAGGTCGTACAGGAACGTCGCAAGAACAAAATGAAAGCTGATTAATAAGGTTAATTGGATTTGCTATTAAGTTGGCTAACAAAAAAAATTGTGTTAGAAAATCTTCGAAAAGCAGAAAAAATACACATACCAAGATAATAATATGTACGTAAAATATTCATCTGCATGCATTCTCAAAGTTACAGCATGTCAAAAATCAATGAAAATTTTGGACTTCTCACTCTGTTCCTTTAATTTTTTTGTCGCGTGCATTACAGACATTTGAAAAGTTGAGGGTGGGTCGTTTACATTTGTGGAAAAAAAATCACGAGAAGACCCGGGAGCGCTGGGTCTTCTCGTGAGCTTTCTTGAGAAAGATCATTCATAAGTCGAGTGAAACAACCAGTGATGTCAATGTTCCTGATTTTCAAGATTATTCAGAATTTTTTGTGCATATCACGATATATAGGGATACCATCTAGTCTGAGTTGAAAATCGGGACACCTGTCACAGTTACGAATATGACCAAACCATTTTGATTCTTTGGGATATAAATAAATGAAAACACGGAAACGAAATTCATGTATTGATCATTTTGGCGGTTTCAGAGTCATCAAACATCAAGTGCAATGGTACCGAAGTACAAGCAACAGGTATGAAGTGCATAAACTCCTTCTGCAACCCAAATTTTCTGAGCGGCTGGATTTCTGCACCGCATAGTTCAGCATGGGTTTGAAAGTGGATGCCATACGAATATTCTGCCAATGTTTCGGTGTTTGGATATGCTTTTCCAAATCAAATCTACCTATAATGATTCATAGTTGATTCCAAACTTCTGTTTTAACAAAATGTCTAAATCTAAATACCGCTATGAGCCACCGATATTTGTGGATCTCATATGCAGCCTTGGTCGCATAATCCTTAAGTTATTTTGTGAAAAAAAGGTACTTCTGGTACGTTTGAAAAAAATAACTGGGAATATTGAGACAATACACAAAAACATCACCGTGCTCACTGAAACAAAATCTCCAAATGAAAATAGTTGGAAGATCTCATGGAAGATCCAACTGCTACTCTTTATATGTTCACTAAATATTAGTTTTCAATAAAAAAGGGTTTTACTCAAAAACATAATACAATGGAAATAATTCTGATTATGCAACAAAATTGAATTTCTCTTGAAAATCAGGACGAAGACTAGATTGTGAAAAATAAATCAGGACACCCTAAATAGATCTGAAAATCAGGACAGATACTGATATACCCCGTTTATAGTCAGATTTTCGGAAACAGTCCTGATTTTTTCCTGATTGGAAATGTGGAAACAATAGAATATTATGAAAAGTTAATTCATCTTTTACGAAAAAAAAGCTTCTAAACGGCTAATGTAGTTATAGTGTTGTAAAACACTAGTTTGCTAATACATTGCGGACCGCTCATGAGATTTCTCGTGTTTTGCGTTCTGTCTGTTACGGATAGATCACGAATTAACCCGTGTTTTCTACACTTTAAGGTTAAAACCTTGGTTTGCCAAGAATCTAACCAAGCCTACCGATGGCTCGCCTTCGTCTCATTCAAATCGAAGGAACCTATCTCATTTGTGGAATCCGAATGAATGAAACGTTCAAGTTTGCCCCAAAACGTGCGGTCCTTAATGTGTTAAGTCCATAAAATTTATTAAAACAGCGTAAATACCAGCTGTGGGTGAAGGTATGCCTAAGTATAGTTATAGCTCAATCATCACTATCCCGACACTTTTTTAATGTAGTTATATTTATTTTCATGTAGTTTATATTGTTACCATAGGCAGTCTGATGAACTAAATTAATCTATTTCTTTCGAATATCATTATGTTTAACAAACTGTATTAAAAACCACACTTTATCTCTGAACACTGTAAACTATTCGGACGAATACTCCAATCATTAGGTGGATTGTCCATCCATCCAACTTCTTCACCCATGTGCAACAACATACGGACATTTCTCACCTTTTCCGTCTTTTCAACACTTCAAGAACTTTCCCATACACAGTAGGATGTGCATCAATCCGGATAATCCACAGCGGAAATGACAAGCAAATAACCAATCCGTTGATTCGGTTAATCTTTTCGGAGGCTGTTCTTCGCTTCGCCGAAATGTTATCACCTTTTTTCCATACTCTATCGCTCACTTTGTTTCGGGCAAGTTTTCTCCCCCAAATTACAGGTTTGAGCTATAAAGTTTTCTGAGCTGAATACAGATGCTTCTTTTTTGCGCTTTACTGAGCCGCACGTTTCGGGTAACAATTTCTCAGATCACTAGTTTCATCTTCAAAATCATTCGCAAAGCACTCACTTTTGCAACTTTTGTCGTTCAAAAAACTAGCAGACAATGTTGATTTCCAATGATCAACTTTTGCTCCCACAGTTGCCGCGGTGACTTCATGGCTATCCCGCTGTAGTAAGTGACGAAGTCGCATAAATAAGTAGGCGCAGCCGTTCTCTAAGTCATCACGCACACCTTAAGCGTATGCACACACAAAACATCAACAGGTATACACATCAGACCGGACCGGCCAGAAGACAGGTATGTACGCAAAATACGCTTCAATAGGCGCTCTCGTCCGCGGCACCGGAGAGCAAACAAATGCAAACGTTTTATCTAATAGTGTGAGATCAAAAGTAATTAAACACGCGCGACCCACCCGGTGGAACAGCCGATGGAAACTGAAAACAATCGTCTAGCCGCTAGGTGGCTAAGGCTCCCAAAAACCCGCGACTGTCTGCCGTTGTGCAACGTATGTTCTTATGTTTTATGCTCTTTCTCTTTCTCACACCCCATCGCCAAGCGCTTGAGAAAAAGTATGCGAGCAGCGTGAATGCGATTCTGCGCATTTGAACTTGCGTGCAAACTTTTAAGTTATTGCATGGAAGATTAGACCCATGAAAACGTGCGAAGGATAACATTTGCTCGATAACCGGAAATCTAGTGTGGTATTCAACTCCAGTACACATAAAATTTCAAAATACGTAAACTTCTTTCTAGATTTTTTAATAAGAATCTTTTGGACCGAAAGCGTTGTACTCGGGAAAATTGCTAAAACCAATCTTAGGAAAACTTTTTGTAAATTAGTAAATTAGACACCTGACAAATTTTGTACCACTAGACCAGAGTTGCCCGGTTTGAAGAAATTCGACCTACTGTGAAGACATTTGATTCCGTGAAGACATTATGAAATATGTGAAGACATTTCAGTATGAAAGCGTATGTAAGTTTCTCGTACACTCGCTTTTTTATCAGCGTCATTTGTTTACTTTTTTTCTTAGTTATTAACGAAGACGTTGCTCTCGGGGTCATTCTTCAGTATATCCGATAACTCAAGAATACCTCCGGATGGTGACATCAGCTCCAGTCGAAAGGTTGTTATCAAGAACTGGGGCTTCAACTAAGAATCGGATTCAACTATTTAGTACGACCGTCCGGCTTGGTTGGCTTTTATGGGATCATTATCAGCTGAATTCTGGCAAATAAAGGGTGGAACGACCAAAAAGTGCATAACTTCAACGTAACATTAATTCCATAGTCGATTATTTGAAAAAAATGGAAACCCCTTTTTTGTTGGCACAGGTGTGTAGAACTTTGTTTTTGGCGCACGCCCTTCAGTTGTCAAAATGGCATCCCCCAAGAGGAACGGCGTTTAAAAATTCTGCACGCGTACCAAGAATTTCCGCTTTTGTCGCATAATCAGTTAGCGAAAAAGCTAAAATTTGCCTCAAACGACGGTGTCTAAAGTGATTAGAGTGTTTGGTGAGAGGTTAACCAAAACTCCGAAGCCTGGAAGTGGAGGAAACCGCATCCTGACGGTCAAACAGACAACCAAAGCGGGTTCCGTGATGTTTTGGCCGGATTTGGTCTCATGCCACTACGTCAAAAAGGCCCAGGAGTGGTATGCAGCCAACACCGTCCAATTCGTGCCTAAGAATAAGAAGCCGCCCAACACCGCAGAGCTTCGTCCGATCGAACAATACTGGACCATCGTAAAGCGGAACATACGGAAGACAAAAAAGTCGTCGGAAGCGAGCAGCAGCTAAACAAATTTCTTTTTTAACACTCCTATACTCGCGCATTGGTCTGTCAGACCGAGAAATCAATAATTCGTTCATTTCTCAGAAAATATCAACACTACGACTTTGCGATTCTCTCTAGCTTCGTTATTCGTCGTTCGTCATCGTTTAGCGTATCGCATGTGTTGGTATAAAGGGGACGTGTGCCACTTTTTTAAAACTTTCGGTCTGACACACCGACGCGAGTATAGGTGTAACTTTTTTGGACATGTGCCTTTTTCATATTTTAGAATATTGTTGAATGGAATGTATAAATTAATGTTAGTGGCGTGGAACATTTATTGAATATAATGCATAGGATCATTACCGGACTATTCTTATTTGATTTCAGTCTCTTTTGTAACTGGATTGAACGGATCTATATATTAACTATTCGTCGATATATTCGTCGTTAGATTCATAGGTTCAAAAGCAAAATATAAATGTTTGACGTATAATTATTCGCTAAATATAATGGTCATACATATACACACTTGTGGAAGAATTTCAGTTGTGAAGAATGGTAAACAATAAACTATAAACTAATCGGTGGCTTATGGTAATTTTTAACAGTTGCACTTTCGGGGATATTTTTTATAATGAACAATATCGAGAAGAAAACAAGAAAAAGAAAAGGAAGTTCCCAGAAATCCTTTTATATAATCTTTTTATGCCCCATCTGAAAAAGGCATTAATTCTTATATTATTATATTACCTTATATTACCAAGAATACAGAGACAAAGAATATTAGAAATATGCAAACGTTATATTCCAGAACCTTTCTCATTTGGTGATTATCTGGAGGTCGTTATACATTCTTCTATTCGATAAAAGACCTGAAAAACACGCAAGAAAGGTTTTTTTTTCATCGAATCGGTACTGGCGATGAAAAGTGGGTCCATTACGACAATCCTCAACGTCGGGCAACGGGGTATCCAGGCCATGCATTAACATCGACGACCGCGTGGAATATTCACGGCCAGAAGGCTATGCTGTCTATTTGATGGGACCAGCTGGGTATGGTGTACTATGAGCTGCAAAAACAGAATGAAATCATTACGGGGGACCTCTACCGACGACAATTGATGCGTTTGAGCCGTGCACTGAAGGAAAAACAGCCACAATACGAGCAAAGACACGATAAAGTTATTTTGCAGCACGACAATGCTCGGCCGCATGTCGCATGTTGGAAACGCTGAAATCGGAGGTCCTATCCCAACCGCCGTATTCTCCAGACATTGTTCCGTCCGATTACTACCTTTTTCGATCGATGCAACATGGCCTGGTTGACCAGCACTTTTCCAATTTTGATGAAGTCAAAAATTGGATCGATTCGTGGTTAGCCAACAAACCGGCCGATTATTTCCGTAAAGGGATCCGAGAATCCGTGATTATTTCCGTAAAGGGATCCAGAAAGATGGAGAAAAGTTGTGACTAGCGATGGGCAATACTTTGAATATTAAATTTGCAACCATATTTGCAGTATAAAGCATTATTTTTTAAATAAGTCACATAAGGGTTGTGTCCGAGACACGACCGCATAGTTGACGTAGGATTCCGTTAGGTTATCTGTTGAATTTGGATATGTTTAAAGAATTATATCGTTAAACTCTTTGATAATGATTTGGTGGCCGTTCTGTTTGGTTGTTGGGTATTGTTTGTTCACTCCACCAGTGTTTACCGAGGGATGACGAAAGAATGATGGTAAACAGTCGTTGGATGGTACGTATCAGATAAAAGATAACGAAGTTGAACGAGATATGATTAAAACCGCTATCTGTGATTCAAGGCGAGATGCCTCCTGTGTATGGATGAAATAAAGAAAAAAAAAATATAGAGGGTTGTGTTCAAGACACGACTGCATTGTTGACGTAGAACTACGGTGTAGTTTAATTCAAGTCGCTTGTTATGCGGATATTATATTATAATGCTACGAAAATTTTTAAATAACCATTCTACCAGTTTGGTCGCCCTGAAATGTTTTTTTTTATTGTAGAACGCACGCGAACCTAAAGAAATTAATAACTTATTGAATAACTTGGTATTCCACAAAACAAACTTTTTGGTGCACAACATTAACACCTGCTTCACCATAGCGTCAGTTCAATGCATTGATGCAATGTCAAAGGCACCAACGAAGCTTTATGATGACAAAAAACAAATACTGTCAACTGTTTGGAAAAAGGCTGACTATTTGCCTCAGCAGAGATTCATTACTAATACCCTAGCGCAAATATTTCCCTCCCGCTATCTCCTTTCCTTGTTTATATTTATTTTTACGGCTGCATAATTTGCAACACCAAATAATCGTCAATCGTAGCATAACAAAATTAGGCGATTGTTGCATCGTTACAGGATCAATGCACACGGGAGCAGATACAAATGGGGTTTCAGCATAGCGAAGATGCACTATTTTTACGTACGGGTTATGAAGCACGCACGTACGCACACAAATATCCATATATCGATGGCTTGAAGCAACTAAATATATACACACTTATCTCCGTTTTGCACTCTCCTCAACAGAAGCCTTTCTGTTGATATTGCCAGTCTAGATTAGCTTAGCTGTCATCCTTTGTGGAGAGAATTTGATGATTCCCCACAATTGTGTAGCTCAGAACCTTAATACAATGGCGTCGGTTTGATGCAATGATTTCAATTCCAGAGACATTAGCAAGTGAGTAATTTGATCGCTTCCACAGCTCAATCCGAATCGGAGACATGTGATGACGCAAAACAAGGAAGAACAAGCGATATTCATTGCTTTGAACACAGATACTGATACTGATGCATATGAACAATACTGAAAGTTTGTCTTCTTTTCTTGATTGTTGAATTAAAGAGACTTTCAACTTATTCAGTTCATTCGTCTCTAAACTTCAAAAAGGCCCTTGGAAAACTTCACTTTATCCATAATATTACTCCTCCCCCCCATTGCCTTGAGAAAGGCATTCGATCCCTCGCCGTCCATCTCACCCTGCAACTATGTTGTTCAGTCGATTTCCTCAAGAAGAATGAAAGTTTGCCTCAGCGAGATCAACTGTTTAAACTCTAGGCAAATATTCCCCTTATTTCTTCTTCTTTTCCTTTGTTCACGGAGACTTTACATCTAACGATTTCCCCTTCGTTGCTCGTCGATAAGTTGTTCGTTATTGACACCTCTGTTCGGGAAAGCACACAAATGGACAGAACAAATGTATGAGGAAATGGGAATACTTCCAATTTTAATCAATTTAAACCATATACAGACTATGGGATTGTAATGTATAGCATATCAAACAAATCTTAGAGAATATCCGATTCGTTTGATATGTAAATAGCCAAAATCCGTTCGCGGCAAAAAAAATTATTAACGTTAACTTTATTTCATAAAAACGTGAGCTGTTTTTTGATTTGGCACCCTTAGTGAAAGACGTAGTTCTACGTCAAAAACTCATCAATGCAATATAAAATAATTACCAATACCGAACACAATTATCAATTTTTCTCATCAATGAAAACATGTTACATCAATATAGAGAAAACATATTTGAAATGGAAAAGGTAATTTTGTATTATAATTTTTACTTTCTGAGTGTATATTCAACCCAATGCAAATTTTAATTAGACTAACAACACCTATATATAGAGCATATGGGAAATCATTTTTTCTAATTATTCTTCACTTTTCCAATTGTTCTCGCCGTTCAAACTTTCCTGGGGTGAATATTAACACAACAAAACATACATCCTCAACCAAACGACTCGTTCTCGAGCGGGAACACACCTTGGTGTTTATTTATGGAAATTTAAATAAATCGTTCCATATATCAAGTCATTTTTAACATAACTGCTACCATATACAATTTTACACTTACATTTGTGCTAAATTTTTCACAATACACGATCGGTCATTGATATGAAATTTCACGAAGCAACCAACATTATAGCTCCAAATTTAAATTTTATTTGCTAGAATTGACCGTATCACTCACCTTACTTGCAATATAAAAATGCCCCCGAATTGCATATATTCGCAATCTTCTTCTTCTTGAATTGAAGAAAAAAAGACCCTTGGGACCAGCTCCAGCTCGCCCAGCCACGGTGTTTTCCAGTCGGTGTCCTCACGAAAAATTATTTTGTTTTCAATGAATTTGCAATGCCGATTTCCCCCGGGCACTTTTGTTTTTATGTCTCTGTTAGGGAACACATTTCTGTATAAACAAAAGCTCCCTCTACTTTCATGTATTTGCAATGCCGATTTCCCCCAGGCAGCTTGGTTTTAATGTCTCTGTTAGGGACCCACCGCATGTGTCGTCAATTTCGACCAATCAGAAGCGGGTATTTCCGTTACAATAGGGGTTGAGATTTTTCATTTTTTCGATAGTTAGTTTCATGACATATATTATTTTCTTCAATATAAAAAATTGTTATGGAGTACCGAAATCGATTGACGCCAAAATTTCATCAATCCATCACGAAATGACTGAGCAATAAGCGTTTGAAATTGGACAATTTTCACGATGTGCTCGATTTTCTATTTGCAATTTGTACCCCAATATGTTCCCGAAAGACGTAATCCTACGTAAAAAAAAAAACGAAGAAACTTACCGGTACTCCTATTAAATTAATTTATTTAATTAATGCCATAGAAAGTGCTTTTTTTCTGGACTATGAAATTGTGACCCTCATGCTAAGAAACGAAATGAAGTGCTTTTGATATGCATTACCAACTAGCAGACCCGACGAATTTCGTTGATATTTTGATTAACAAAATTTCGCACTTTCACGTTCCCTCAGAAATTATTTTTCTGTACACGATCTATATTCGCGGTATATTTTATACATTTGGGCATATAAACCTGTCGCAGACTAAAACGCATCAAACATTATGTTTCTTTTTAATCCGCGCGGCGAAATGCGTGAGATGGCAAAGTTTCTCGCTTTATAGTGGAAGTCACGTTACTTTTCAACTCATTTTTGATACTCGAGTCGATAACACATCAGTCTCAACGCTGTGTAGAAAATCAATTCGTCAAGATCGATCATTTTCTGAAGATCACCCCATCTCAATTTTTATTATCATCAAGTTACAAATCGAATTTGCAGATTCAAAAGTAATAGAGTAACGTAAAAAAATCAGGAGATAAGCATAACTCTCCTGATTTTTTTTAATTATTCGTTAATTTTTACAGGCTCAGTTATATTGGGTTGGGGGAAAAGAAATGTCGAATATAGTCAATATATGGCAACACTTAAACATATCTTGTGTTGTACTTATCGCGTCGGGCTTGCGAAAACTGGCTGTCTGAGTTTTTTGCAAATAAGGAGGGTGGTTTTATAAAGGGGGAATGAAGTTGCCTTCTAAATGGCGACAAGTTTGCGAACAAAATGGCTCATATTTGATTAAATTGGATAATTTTAAGTATGTTAAATAAAGCGTCAAATTTCGATCAGAAATAAGACATTTCCTTTTCCCCAACCCTATATATATATATATATATATATATATATATATATATATATATATATATATATATATATATATATATATATATATATATATATATATATATATATATATATATATATATATATATATATATATATATATATATATATATATATATATATATATATATATATATATATATATATATATATATATATATATATATATATATATATATATAAAATAGATTTCTGTCTGTCTAATTTATATGGACTCGAAAATTACTGGACCGATCAATGTTTTTATTGTGGTTAAAAATCTCCCCCCCACCCCCTCTAAGGGGGGGCTGCCATACAAATGGAACACAAATTTTTGCATAACTCGAAAACTAGTTAAACAAAAGGAGCCAAATTGGGCATGTGAAGGTTTTAGGGAGTAATAAATGTTTCTATGATGCTGAGACGAACCAGGCCAGGAGGCTGAAAGTCTCAAAAATAAAGAATAAAAAAAAAATGTTTCTATGATGGTTCGACACTCCTCCCCCCTCTCTAAGAAGAGGCTGTCATACAAATGAAACACAAATATCTGCATAACTCGAGAATTAATCAAGCAAATCGAGCCAAATTTGGCATGTGAAGGTTTTATGGTGAATCGACACTCCTCTATCCTCTCTAATGGGCGGGAGGGCTACCATACAAATGGCCTAATAAAGAGCTAAGGCTCTCCGTTACAATGTTTCAACACCCAGTGAATCGCTACCAATTCAACAATGCACACTTACAAAGGATGCAGAAGCTTGTTGGGAGTGCTGGAAATTCCGTTGAACATTGCAAACTCATCAGTAGAGCATAAATTATCATAATTGATACGCCCATACTTTACATCGAAGATCGTTGAGATAATCTCCGATAGATGATAATATGAAAATCCAAAGATTTCCCTTTTCTTCACAAAATTGAAGAAGAAGAAACAAACACATTGATGCTATATCCCAGGAGATGCTAGATCTAATTCATTATTTCACCAATAAGTTTATTGTTTCGTCATAAAAAACGGTTTGTACGTGGTATGTTGAATCTCAGGGATTTATAGAGCCCATAAAAGGCACAACTTTCGTTGACTGTGCGTCTTCGAGTTTCACCGCTCATGTTATTGTAGGTTTTTATATGCGAGCCAAGGTAGACAAATTTATCGATCACCTCGAGCTCGTCGCCGTCGATTACAACATTACTACCAAGAATTCGGTTACGATTAGCCCCTCCTGCTAACATGTATTTGGTCTTAGACGCATTGATCCCAAGCTCAAGCTGTTCTGCTTGGTGTTTCAGTTGCGTACACAAGTCCGTTACCGTCGAATACGTTCTTTCGATTAACGCACGTGCTACCATCATGAACCATGCGCGGTGCAGTGTGCGGAACACAAGCTTTGCCTAAGCCGAGTTCGTCCATGATTCTCCATGACTGACGTCGGACTATGATATCACATGCGGCTCTGAATTCGATCTAGATGTGGCGCGTGGGGACCTCTCTGGTCTCTACTGATAATAGATATTCGTTCCATTGATCACGTTGTTCATACCCCATGACGGTCTCTGCTGTGCTGCTAATTGTTACTTTCAGGATGTTACGATATTCATCGAGGGGAGCAACTTTCAGTTCATCTACCCCCAGTAACATAGCTTCAAGACGCTGTGCGTATGTTGCAGCTATATTAGGTTCCTGCAGTCGTCGTAGGTAGTACCGTGATGAGCACTGATGTTTTTTGTATTGACGACTGTAAATTAAGAACGCATATATATTAGGTAGTAGTTTTAATAAATTTTAGAGCCACGATAACTCCTGACGTTGAAAATAACTGAAAAGTATCGCCCATTTGCGTACCGTGGTCAATATGCGTTTCAAGTAGGATGTGGTAGGAGTAACAATATTGGAGACTGTGCTGAAGAAAGATACTACGTACGGCCATGTTATTCAAGGCAGCGAAATCGATCAATCATAAGCTATTTTCGTTAGTTCGAAATCGATAAATCATAAGCCATTTCGTTAGTTCGTGGGCGCTGGACTTACCAATTACCGGTTCGATCTCCTCCTCTTAGTCTTCGAATCACCGAGGGCGATTTGAATGTCGTATTTTGGGCAGCGATTGTATTCGTGCTCTAGTTGCGCATAGAATTCTTCTTTATCGTCATCGGTGATAAATAACGTTTCCGTTGAAGAAAAAGACAATTTTCGGATGGCGATAGAAAAGACTACAAAATATAATTTAATGAGACAAATTATCCATAAAACATAATGTTTTTGACTATGTTTCAAAAATGTTTCGAAGCCGTATCGGGCGACCTTTCGGCAGTTAGCTGAAACTTTCGTCATTTTTGTAAAAAACATACATGTTGGCATGTTTTTCAATTCTTTCTAAGCTTTATTTATTAGTTCCTTCTCCGTTTTTGCCACGAAATTGTAGGAGTAGACCCTTCGCTTCAGGATTGTCCAGGGTTTACGTGTCTAGATTGCACGCAGCTGGGGGACGCTCAGAGGGTTAGCGAATTTCGGAACAACATCTATCTTCAAACGGTTCATCTCCTCCAGCGACTTCTTCGCGCAATGGGCGGAGGCCAGATTCGGCCAAAAAAAACGTCCTCGTCCGGATTATATTTTTGGATCAAAGAGGCAATTTCCTACCGGCACTTTGTGCTGTCGATGTTGATCGGTTGCTAGAACACTGTTACTACCCTGGTCACACTTTTAGCAAATCTGTTCGAAAACACGACACTTCTGTGCAACTTCTTCTTCAACAGTCTATATAGTTTTTATAAAGTTGGTCCGTGCAGATCAGTACAATGACGCGTCCGACAAGCGCGCTAAGTTCTCTTCCAAATAAATATACCAATATTTCGCACGATAAACGGCCACAATAGCGTGATCAATGCATGTCTGAGGGGAGCACGAAAACGGGAATTGTCATCTAGGCTAGCGAGCAATAGAAAGTGCAGCAAACGTTTTCATATTTCACAGTCATCACAAAATCTCTATTCGTTATTCTTGTTATCGCTATCGTCACATATTCACGCAACAATAAGTATCGATCCAAAATGCTTCATTTTAAATCCAGATACTATTTGTTTGCAAATTATAAAAGGTTACGCAATGTGGTGCCAATACGTCGTAGTTCGAGCAATGAAATATTTTTAGTGATCGTTTTCGTGATTGTTTTGATTGATCATTTTGCTGACATACACTCTGATAAAATTACTGTACATATCTTGTATTCTTTTCGTGGGTATTTCAAATATATTTTTCAAAAAAAAAGAACGTAACTCGCCAGGTTAACTATCCTTCTGTCTTGATTCTTATTTGAGCCGAGTGTGTCCGAGTGTGTATTGAGAGTGCTGTTTGATTATAGTCACGTTTGCATCTCATGATCGTTTGTGACTTGCATTTGATCACACGATGTCCGTTGTAGTCATTAGGTGTGTTACTTGCAACGTTACGCTCGTCCCGTATATCGAGTTTTATTGCGAGAAATTTAAAAATATTGTGATAGAAACCAAAGGTTATCTACGATTCAAGTGGTAGTTCGAGTGAATGGAAAGACTTCAAAAGCAAAGCGTATTTTCTATGGCCAATCGGGTGAGCAAGACTATCGTGTAAGATAACTGTGATATTGCATTTGGTTATAAACCTATACGGTTGCGTTATAAATATCATATTTGACAAAATAATAATAAGAAACGGGTAGATTTTCTTATACATCTAAGTTAACAACTGATGGATGTGCATTTATGATTCGTTGCCAACATTGCTTTAGACTGGGATGAAGCAAAACTAGGCGCCGGTCCATTCTGTCCCGAAACAAGATTTGAACCGTGAATTTGAAATTTACTTTTTATGATCTGCTGTTTCTTAGTTGATTAGTACACCTGTTGTTTACTTTGCTAGAATGGGTGTGTATCATCATTGTGTGTTAAGCCATGATTTGAAGTCTGTGTTTTTGTTACAGGTTGATAATACAAAGAAATATTCCTGCTTGTGACTTTACAATTACATGTCCTAATGAAGAATAATCGTTCATTAAAGTAATGATTACACCTGAATTATAGAACAAAATGAACATTTTTACCCCGACGTACAAATATTACTTCTAAGTGTAAATAATTCATTCTAAATTGAACATATTTGTTTCTCTTCAGTTTATTCATACCATTAAACTTTCACAGGAAAGGAAAATGTACAATAAAATAAACAAAAGTGCTTTTTTCGTGATAATGCCTCATAAGAGCACAATTTACATACCTCCGTGAGGCAAACATTCGTACGAATTGAAAATCTTATCACTAATTTAACTTGAATTTTAAAACTCATCAACGTATTTCACCTTCATTCAATCTTATATGTTATATTGAACATAAATAATTACACAACTCACTTCTCCCGTGATTTCAATCCATTTTTTTTGGTTTTGTGGATCACTAAATCATCGCTTTAAACGTTTAGATACTGTAACCACAGAAATGAGAGATAAATCTGCGACAGATATGCCACGAAAGGTTACATCGAAGACAAATTATGTCGACGACCTTTCACTCGACTGACCAGATTGCAGATCTTCAGCGCAGGTCCAAGTTTTAAACCCATGTACTTCATCAAGGTGTCTATATTGAGCCACAGCAGTGCGGTACCATCGATTTCCTACGGAGAACAGAAAAGTTAGAGGCAAATCCTGTTGCGAATCATCGACACGTTTCCTACATGTTCTCTGAACAAATCCGCATGTACAGCCAGAGCCGGATCCTGCACGGCAATAAACTGTATCACATCCTCGATCGACCAATCGCTAGTTTGTCCCCGAGGCATTTGTGAACTTGTGCTGGGTGCTGACACTTTCGTGTTCGGAATCACGTGTGTTGGTGTGGAGTTCACGGGAGCAGAAGGTGGCATAACCACAGCAGCGGCAGGTACCATTTGAATGGGTGCAATAGAGGTAGCGGATGACGATGAGGCAGATTGTACAGGAGCGGCCAGCGGGATACTCGGTTGAACTTGGTGGCACGGAACCACCGTGTTAGCGACAGGTGCGGGAGCTACATTGGCTGTCGGCGGTATATGGGCGGGTATCTGCGAAGGTGATGCAGCGGAACCAGACACTGTGACCAGAGAGGACGCTGCGACCGCTACGGCAGCTGCTGCAGCAGCTTCAGCCACCGAGCACTCCACTTCCATCTTCACTGGAGTGCTGGGAGGAGTAACTGGCGGCGCTGGGCTCGCAACTACCACTGTAGATGATGGCGTCGGGTGAACTATACAGAATATGTAAAAATAGACGACGATTTAGCGGAATATATGATATTACCTGTTGTTAGAAACTTACCAATACTCACAGCCGCCGTAGCTGGTGGCGTTGGAGAGGATGAGCTTGGTTCATTGTTTGTTGTTGAGGTTGCCGTCTCTTGCTCCACTGCTTTTCGTTTGGGTGAAGGACTTCGGGGACATTCCTGTTGCGATTCCCGCGTTGTGGCTGCTGCCTTCGGCGAGGATGCCGTCGTTGGGGGTGGACTCGCACTTCTGACGGTCGGTTCGCTTTTGATTGGTCTTTTGAGCGGAGGGGATTGCACCATACAAGCGTCGCACTGCTCTGGACCAGGATCCAATGTGATCAAATGCTTACATGCTCTACATGCTGTGCATAAGGTCTCGAGAAACTCCGACAAGCCACTGTTTCCTTTTTGTCGGATATACGCGGGAATTTTCACAGTAAAATTTTTCCCCGCAGCTGTCACGATATGGACATCACCTTCAAGACCAAACAGCAGCGGAGAAAGTTGCGAATGATCCTTGGAAGCAGCTAATACTTCTTGAAGGCAAAGTTTCGCCAAGGTTTGATGATTTGGTGCAGTAACCATTGAGGGGAGCTTAGAGCTATTGATGAAAGGACCACCTTTACAACGGCTATGGAAATGTGCCGTCACCGGAGAAGCCGGTGTCATTGAATCCGGCTCCGAAATCATAGCAAACGTGGAACGAGAAGTTTTCGATCGGGTGCCACTTCCGTCCATCTTGTTTTTCTGTCCGGGAGGTTGCATAGGATGGCAACTTTTTGCACACCATCCGACCGGGAAAATATCTCGAGAATCGTAACGACACCAGTAGTCAAAAGCACCTCGCCAACCATCGAATGTAACATGGATTTGATCCTCTTTGACCGCATCGACTGTTGCACAGCATATCAGTTGCGGATTCTTCTTGTCAACCGCCTCCAGCTTTTGTCCGACCTGTGTATTACAGAATAACCAATTAATATTACATGTTTCTGAACGAAATATTTATCCGAGTCACCTGAAACAAATTGCACTTGGGCGTGGCAGGTTCCGGCATAAAAATATGGGCCGGTGCCATCTGAGCTCCGTTCAAAGTCTTCAACAGAAACGTTGGCCAACTGCTCGCATTCATGCGAAACC
This sequence comes from Toxorhynchites rutilus septentrionalis, assembly GCF_029784135.1. Classification (NCBI taxonomy): domain Eukaryota; kingdom Metazoa; phylum Arthropoda; class Insecta; order Diptera; family Culicidae; genus Toxorhynchites; species Toxorhynchites rutilus. The sequence continues at coordinate 265,746,826 of NC_073746.1, read as the reverse complement.
CAAGCGGAGGTTGCAACATCTCACCCGTTTGCTCGCAGTGACCGATGGGATGGATTTCATTGGAATCTACTAGTCGCCAGAAATCGTTCTTATTGTCACTGCCATCCAGCCGCAGCCGTAGTCGAGACCCGAGGACACCCACCACACTTGCTATGCAGGTCGAGGTGACATTCCGAGGATCCAGCGCCTCCAGCTTCATACCGATCTTGTACTCATTTTTGGGTGGCACCAGTGCCTGTTTGAAGCACTCGGCCGGAGCGGGTACACTTCCCGATTCCCGCAGGTACTCGGTCCAGTCGAACACGTGAAAGCTCTCGTACTGAAAGGGGCCGCCCGTAACGATTGTGGTGGTTACCTATGGGATGAGTAGCGGAAGATATTTTAATTAATTATTTTTGTATCCTCCTTGTAGTTAAATTTCGTAAACATTTATCAGGACGACAAAGTAACAGATATTCCGGTTGTGCGATTCCCAGATAAGCTAGTTTCTACTTAAAATCCCTTGAAACGATGTTGTAACTTTCTTTTTCTATTTATGGTGACTTTTAACCCTTTTGGCTGGTTCCAATTTTATATCCACAGTTTTGTTCCACAATATTTCGCCATCTTTATAAAATTAAAGAAACCTCTATGGAAGTAACATACTCATGCGAGAGAAAAATATGAGAAAGAATTAATTTAAAAATGATTCAACCACATGTTTGCTTCCTCGTTGAAAACTGTTGCGAGTCATACTTGTGGGATAAGAGGTTACTTGGTAGCAGCTCATAATACAGAACCCATTCCAAATCCCACCAGAAATAAAGTATGATTTTTCCCGAATTTTGGTCTCCTTTCACTTACGCCAAATTTTTTGCCGCTTAACATTGTTGATCATTTATCCATTTTCATTACAAGTCACGATTTTCTTCAAAAGATCATCTTCGTTTCGTTAATGAAGCGATTCTCAGATGAAGATGCAATCTATTAAAGATTTTTTTGTGTTAAATTGTGTGGAACCCTCACATTGTAACGATGTACGTAACCAAGCTTTACGGGCAGGGTGGCCACCCAATTTCAATTTTAGAATTCCCGCATGTTTCCCGCATGTTTTAACGAAATTCACGTCTCCCAGAAATGATATTTAATAATACTGTGTCGTTTTGTTTGGTAAAAATTTATTTTGAAACCCGAATGTTTTTTACTTTATGTTTCCATGTTTTCTTTATGTTCCAACATGCTACAAAAAATTGGACGGTGTGTATCTCGGCAACAGATTTTTGCTTGAATATTGGATTCAGGAGATACGGACGGAATTGTTTCTGGAATATATGTATCTGGGACCTGAATCGCTTTCAAACGTATCAGATGCACCCCACTCCGAATTCAAAAAGTTTCATTTATTAGAGTAACTGACCAAAACTTCATTGACTACATCCAAACATATTCCGAGCATTTTCCGGATACCTTCTATGATCAGTTCCTGAGTTGACCCTAAATTCCATAATAAAATTACACAGAAAATCTACCTTGTTAGAAAAACCCTGAATAAAAATGCTTAGCAGTAATAGGAGCATATGAGACGAGATGAAACAAATAACACGAAGTAAGTAGCATTTTTAATGACCCAGAATCTGACTCCTTTTTCTTTAAAATGCGTCCAATTTTTATCCCAGAGCCTTGATTTATTTTAAGGACATGTTTCGAGCCGTATGCTGGATCTACATTTCAACTATCAGCTACTATTTTTCAATGATACGAATATTTCTATTGGATGCCATAAGAAAACCATGAGAGAAAAGAAGTTGAATTAAACGTATTATGTTTATTGAGCGTTATTACAAATCCAGTTCAACTTTCAAAACTTTTTGAGCATTTAATTTTCTCTACCATCAAGACTGCATCTTTCTGGGTGTAAACCAACATCTTTGAGTTTCTAGCCTCGTTCGTGCTTTTCAAAGATAATCCTCTCTCTTCAATGATGCATTGCCATGCGATAGGTTCAGAACTTTTTTTCACAAATGATGTCGAAATTGGAAGCTCCTTCTGCGACTGAGTGATAATTTCCATCCAAGAGTTATGCAATCTTTGATCTTTTATTGATATGCAGATGATACAGCAGAAGACGTTGGACACAATTGTCCACACTCATTCTTCCTTTTATCTGCACAAACGCCGGGCGAATCTTGTTTATCGACGAATTCTTCCAAGCCTAACTCCGTCCGTTTCTTCGCTATATCCGGAAAATTTAAAATCACATCCGGGTTAATACACGTTAGGTAACGAGTGCGATATGTCAAAGGGGATTGTATGAACAATTTCTTTAACAGTCCACAGTAGAACTCACGATAGCTGGTACAAAATATTAGGACACCTTCATCGGAAATTTTGCGGAATTCCTTGCTTGTTGATTGCGGGTTTCGTTGCAAATCCAATTTTAATACTTCCAGGTAGCAGTAGAATGGTTTCTGTGAGGTGATTTAGATTTCACTTCAGTCGTTCGGATTTCATATTTTTTTTTTCCATAACAGGTCTCACAAGTCCCGTTAGGTCATCGAAAAGGAAAGGAACCATCGGTGCCTCTGTCTGACATTCACGCAAAACCTATTTAACCCTTTCCCGTACAACATCGAGTCTCACTCGTGGGTACTTGCATAACATAGGGCGCTAGAGCGCTCAGCAGAGTAGTGAAATCACTTGATGTGTGACGTATTAAATAATACGGGAAGGGGTTAACTGTCGATGCTGCCGTAACACAAAAAATCAATTTTAGTTCCAGCAGCCTATATTACATAGCATGTGCGACAATCTCGTATATCTTTGACCGGAAAACTAATGCAAAACTCCGTTCAAAGTTTGGATACCTTTCCTCGAGCTTATTCTTCTCTTGTTTCCACACCTCGCCGACAGGATTTTTTGAAAAACAAAGATTCACACTGCTTATGGCGGGTTTACATTAGGGAGATCTATAGCACGTGAAAATAGGTGTAAACGGGTGAGAATAAATATGATACACTTATTCGAGGTATATATAAATTGAATAAATTCAGCATATGTAAACGCTTGTGAATTTCTCACTGGTGAGAAATCACTAAAGTTGGATGCAGTTCTACTTCAGGTGAATAAGTTCACCGAAGATATGAATATTTTCATTATAGAAGTTCACGCTAGTGTAAACGGTTGATGCGATTTCTATAAATCTCATCATATTTCTTCACATGAATATAGCCCTAGTCTAAACCCACCCTTAGAAAGTCGTAATGCGCTAAAACACATGCAGTAACTTATTAGAGAGCCGAAAAAAAACACTGCGCAAAAAAAGTCCCGACTTCGTGAAACAATTCCCGACTTTTCCGCATTTTTCCCGATGTATTTTGATTCTCGACTTTTTCCCGCATTTCCCGAATGGGTGGCCACCCTGGTAATACTACTATGAGACGGCGAAATTCCTCTGGGAAGAAGAGGATATCCTGCAGGATTGTTTGGCAAATTTGTGGAAGATTACTAAATTACTGCTGTAATGCAAAACACCACATTTGTAAAGTTGAACGATTTTCATTCTATATAAATAGGGGAACTCAGAGTAAAACCGACACCCCCTGATTTTTTCAGTTAAAAGCATTTTTTTGCGAATTTTCCGATGTCCCCTGTATACACTTGTCATTTCTTACGTTTCGAGTCACCCAACAGCAGCGCAAGTTGTTGTGCTTTCAAAACAAACAACCGGTCAGCCAACAGGGACAGTCCGTGTAGAATTTCGCTAGTGAAATTTAGGTTTTTTAGTCGGAAAATTTGTGAAAATTCGTACCATTTATGAGCCTTATTCATCTTACATCATTGTTCAATGTATTTTGTGAGACAGCAGATGGTTTGTTGGCTTATCGATGACTGACATGTAAAATTTGCTCTCTTGTTATGTTTGGAAAACAAAACGGAAGAGCTGGATTGATATTCAGCTGAAAACAGCCAGAACCAACATTGAGTAGGGCATGTCAACAAAAAGGGATCATCGGCCACATCTCCAATGGATGTACACCAAACTGAGACCAACACTTTTTACTCCGGACAAGCAGCAGGAGTTTGTCCGTCACCTGTTCGATCTTGAGAACCGTTTCTATTAAATCCTCTGGCCTTTGATTCGGCAAAAAAAAGTGAAACACCTATTCAATAAGAAAAATATAATCGTTGGCTGAGATTTCTAGACCGGAATCCGAACCATTCGTTCCGCCAACCTGGAACTACATCAGCAGCGAGAGCTACCTAAACCAGCAACAGCTTTTGTTTGCAATCGAAATACATTAATTTTATTTGCTTCTTTATTATTCAAAATCATTGCAATCCAATAACGTATCATTTGCCCCCTGCCCCCTGCCCCCTTTAAAGTGTCTACATAGTATATGGATAGCCTTTTAGTACTTAGAAATTACCGATTTTACCCCGACAGGGTGTCGATCTTACCCGTACTCCCATTTATTTCACCTAAAAAACAATTTTTTTTTGTGTTCTGTCAGAATTCAAGTACAATCCAAAAAATGATGACTTAACACTGTGGAATGGTTTATGCAAAAATCAAGAGTGGTTTTGTAACGATTTGAAGTCGTAGGGTGTCGGTTTTACACTGATTTCTCCGACAGAAATCCAACGGATGCTTGGATGGAATCCTCCGTACCTCTCACGCTAAAGATCATGAGTTCAATTCTTACTTTGGAATGAAATTAAAGCCGTGGTCCGAGTGACGAACCAGTCGAAAAATTAAGATACTTCATAAGCGCAATGGTACATGCATCCACTGTTTCGATAGCAGGTGAATGAAATCGAAATATGTATGTTCATTCGGTTAAATTTATTTTGATTGTTTCGGGACGTTTAGAAATAGACTGAGTAAGTGTGAAACTCATTATAATCTATTATAAACATTTCATGAAATTGGTCCGTATGCTCGGTTTAATGAACAACGTAACACACCTGATATACCAGAGGATCTGTCATAGCTGGAATCGTCTGGTTACATTTTTTTTAAATGAACCTGTCGCGTAAGACTTAAACAAAATTCATACTCTCCTTCAACAGCAATCTGGAGTATACAAAATCAAATCAGTTCGTCCTCAGTCAGTAGTCAGTGAATTTCTACGCAACCAAGACCCTTCATCATTGAGTCAATTGTAGAAACAAACATTTCGTACACAGCATTACATTTGAAAAGAAAAGTCAACCTTACCGGACTGATTCTAGCGGAACTCGATTCCCGACCAGGGGAATTGTTCCCATTGCTTCTCCGACCATGGTTTGTGGTATTATTGTTAGCACCATTGCCGCTGCCACCATTACTGTTATTATTGTTGTTGTTATTATTATTGTTGTTAATCTTCGAACTGGCACACGAGTTCGCTGTTGTGGATGCGCCTGTTCCATCGGCCGATTGCCCTGCGGATGCGCCGCTGGCCAACGCTTTCTTCTGATGCTTTTTCATACAGAATGTCGAGCAATAGTTGGGTTTTGGTGCGTTAGCTCGTATCACATTATCGCACTGGATGCAGGCGCCTTTACTATATGCTTTGCGAAACTCGAGTATACAGGTCTCCGAGCAGAATTCCTTCTTTCCGTTCTGGGTCGGCAGGATGTACTTGAGGGGGGTTTTATTTTCACCGCACCAGATGCAGGAACTGTTGCTACTGGGGGTCGTCCCGTTACTCCCCGCCGAACTACCGGCGGACAACTTGCGGGGAGTCCTTCCCGACCCGGAAATGCTGCTATTGCTGCTCCGTCGTTCGGTATTATCCGTACCGTTGTTGCCGCTACTGCTGCTGATGTTGTTGCTATTACTGCCTGGAGACGAGCTTCCAGATGCGGACATCACAGAATATCCTCTGAGTCAGCCAGTTGTCAACCCACTTATTTTGCACTCAACTCCCTCTACTGCTTCCCGATACTTTACCACCTTATCGCTGAAATGTCAAAAACACGTCCCAAAACAGATTGATTCTAGTTCTTCTGGCAAATTCCAATTGATGTTTCCTTCTTTTTTCTCTCATTCACCCGCGGGAATCGATTTCTTGCCACTTTTTTCTGCTTATTATCCCCTCGCGTCATTGCCTGCACAGGCACACAGTTTGCTACCAACTCGATAATTGCTGGCTTCTTCACATCGCGCCGATAGTGTTCGAACTTTTTCTCACGCAAAAAACCGACAAATGATTAGGTGCCGCATCAAATGTTTCGCTAAAATTTACACACGAATGCCAATATATTGAGGCATATTTTATCGGTGAAAATTGAATAAATTCACCTTTTCTTCCGCTCTTCTTTTCTGGCCACTGATGACACTCCATTCGAATAAAAGACGCGTTTGTCAAAATTTTTATTTTTCTACGCTCTCACTTTGGCTACCACTGTTAGCAAGCGAACTCTCGTCTGCTATTCCTTTTTCTCACAACACGTTACTATAGTTATCTCGTTCACTCATTTTACGACGTTGCGTTTTGACTTTTGTGGGTTTACCTTTTCGGCCGATTATATTGTTCGAAATTCGAATGTTTGTTTTTCATGGATGATTCAGGTAATATTTCAAGCGTCAAGCGTCAGGACTCACGAATTTGGAAGAAATTATGATGCAATATTTCAAAAGAGTACGTTCAATGCTCAAAGTGAATCTAATGCTGTACACCATCTGGCGTTGAGGAGAATGTATAATTTGTTACGATTTTGAAGGTGGCTTCATAATGCCTCTCTCATAGAACTCTTGATCCTTATTGACGAAAAACTCTAGTAATCGATTTTCACAATCTTCTCTTGATCTCAATTTATTATTACCCAGGAAGTTTTCCAATGCGAGAAAAATCGCTTGTAATCGCTTAGTTCCATGGCCGGACTATATGGTGGATGCATTAAACCATCCCAACCAAGCTCCCGGAGCTTCTGCCTTGTGTGGTCTTGCATTGTTCTAATGGAACACAACATCTCCTGTGTCAACACCTAAATTGTAATGACAATTAAGTACCTAACTTTCGTTCGATTTTTGACGATTTTATAATTCAATAATATATGAAAATCTTCTACCATGTTTTTATCAGTTGGTGTGGTTCATGAGCGCAAGAAGAAAGTGAAACAGATACCTTATCAGAAATATATTTTTCGACTATCTCGAAAATCTCCAATACTATACCGATTGGTTCAGGCCGTACGATAGATTCCACAACAGGAAGACGTTTTACACCTCTTCGTTGATTAATAGTTGCCAAACAGGACTTTCAACTGGTGAAAATGCAGCCCATTAATAACCTGCGCTGTTGTGATTTGGAAAAACGATACTAATTTCGCGCAAGGAATCGTGAAATATATTATCGATTAGTTTTATAATAGAGGAGCTCTTTTTGTTGCTCATTGAAAACCTTCGCTGTGGCGGTTTGAAAAATATATATTATACTAACATCTCTAACTCCTCTTTCTCTTTCCTTTCCTTTAAGCACGTTTACCAAGTGCTTTGATTCGGTTTGTTCATGCTACCCACCACCAACCGACTATGGCGCTGCGCACAGTACAACTGTAACCATGTACAGCGGTAAAATAGGTCGGTACAGGTACAGCGATTGTACTGAGTTGCTTGCATGGTTCTAGCGCTGTACATGGTGACAAACATACAATTTTCGAAGTACAACGCTAGTACAGTTGTATGTCTGTTATAAGTATAACTCAGTTTGGAAACATATTTGTTGTGTTTGATAGTTTAAACGCTAAATAAAAACCTTTTTTATTGAAATATTGGTGAAAATAGAATGCAATAAATTTGAATTTCTGATTGTCAGTTTGACATGCGGTACAATGTACAACCAACGTATGTGTGTCATGCTATCGTGGTACCTGTACAACGCTGTACACGTACAACGCTAGTACAGTTGTATGTCTGTCCATGGTATAACACTTACGTTGAGATGGCGAGGTTCTTCTAGGATCCATAGTGCTATCGAAGAACATCATGGCAGTGTCCCACCAGCAAAACCTTGACAGGGAACCGAACATTGTAATATGGATGCGGATGATTTTTATTCTGATTAGGCTAAAATCAGGAAAAATTAAGATTTTTTTTCGGAAAAAATAGGCAAAAACAAGTCCTTGTCAAGATATCAGGGAACGTTCCCAAAAATCTAGAAAATCATGAAAAATCAGGAAGATTGGCATCACTGTCTACAGCTATTACAGTAAGTTACATTTAACGCGACATTTAGCTAATTGGACATACCTGAAATTGGATTGGACACGTTGAATTGAACATTTTTAACCTCTAATTGGACATTTTTGTAATCATCGAGTTCGGAGACCAAAGTATGGCCCACATTGAAAGTCGTCAACAGATGCGACACTGTCTTTGCGAATGTCCAATTACAGATCAAAATCACCTCCAATGCAAAACTGAGCGGTGCCTCGGCATGTTGTACTTTGATTTTCAAAATTCAAACGCAAGCGACATATCAAAGGTATATCGCCAATTAAAAAGTGAATACAGATAATTTGTTTACTGCAACTTTCATTTTTTTCTTACATTTAGGAAAAACAGGTCACGTTTTTATGAAATAAAGTTAACGTTAATAACTATTTTCGCTGCAAACGGATTTTAACGATTTGCATACCAATCGAATCGGAAATTTTCTAAGATTTGTTTTATACGCTAGACGTATTCGCAAATAATATCCAAAATGATAAACCAACAAATTACAAAAAAAAAAAGGATTGCGGAGTCCTACGTCCTAGGCAGTCGTGTCTCGGATACAACCCCTCGAATTTTTGACTATTATCTGACAAAAATATCTTATGATATTTGCTTGCAGCTGTCTTCATCTCGGTGTTATTTTACTCGTAAAATTAAATTATACTGACGATTGTAGTGAAAACAACATCAAGCGTAATACATTGAGGGACTAAGTGTGTTAAATTTCGCTATTAAACAAATAATTCCCATACAAATATCGTTATGCATCACATTGTTGGACACTGCGCTCCCTAGTTGTGAGTGGCTGCATGAGCAATACGATGTTAAACCAGTGGCTCCATCTCGTTACACCTTGATGTCACGTTGGAGCTTTATCGTAATGTTCGCCCGCAACTATTAGTCCGATGTTGCACGTCAATCGGGAGCTGCGATTCAAACATCTCTCTCGATGCGCGTTTGGACAGTTTCACCGATTGAGTACCGAAACAACAGATATCCACACGAAAGACTGGTGTCTATGTTGGGTGCAAGTGTTGCTGCCGGAAAATCCTCGGTTTCGAGGCTGCCGCGCCGACTGGATGGAGGGTGGAAAATCGTTTATAAAAGGGTATACACGCTGGTGAGTTTTATGATTTGGTGGAAGGACGTCGTTGAAATAACACTTGTTGAATACTGTGGGAAAAGCGCCAGTGAGTGTTAACAGTGAGCCTAAACGCGGCAATTGGGGTGTTTTCGAACGGCTAAGGATTGTTAGAGAAGTGCTGTTGCATTATTTCAAATTTTCAAGTTCTGTTCATATGATGTTTTAAAGAGATGGGTGTTTATCGAGTGGTTAATTTGGAATCACTAGGATAAGGGCAACGAAATCAGGCATAACGAAAGCCAGTTAGTAGTCAGACTGCAGTGCAACGGAGTGAAAGTATTCCGTGAAGCAAACAAAATCTAATGCTATAATTATCGAGATTCGATGGAAACATTTCAGGCGTGCAAAAGGGATGGTCCTTGATTACAATTGGAAGTGAGACAGTTTCTAAATGGACCAACAAAAAACGACTCATAGTTTGGATGCTCTGTCATTAAAATAACGATTTGTTCAGTTTAAAAAGTTGGAATAGTTTAGCGCACAGTGGGGAATCCGGTCTGTGTGAATCCTTGAGAGGGACCAGTCGCTGTGCAGTTAAATTAGCTTCAGCAGCGTGCGGGTGTTGTTAGCAACCGAAAGTTTGTTCATTCGATAAACGGCATTGCCCGAATCACTGTGATCCAAGCTAGGAAAGTGTGTAGAAAAGAACTAGTGAAGATAAAAAACAACTTTTTTCCGGTGGTGGATAAGTATCTAGCTGGAATTAGATATTCTTCGTCCTAGGACTTTCGTAATCAACATAAATTAATGTGAGTAGATAGATATGATTGCAATATTGAGCTTGTTTGTGACGAGGATTACCAACACTGTTTCTAGATTGATGCTGTTTAGCGGGAATGTCTTGCATAAAAAATGAGCACCTGATGAGGAAAGCTACAAAAGTTTCGGGGTACGGGAAATGGTCATGATGATGAAATATGTCCGTGCTTCTATATATCGCTGAAGAGAAAGTTTAGATAAAATGTTGTTTATTTGTTTCATAGTGCCATTTATTCATTCGGATGAATACTTAGAATTTTATATCAATTGAATGATCTCATTTGAAATGTTTTTTAAGAATAAACCATTTTTTTCGTTACGCAAACAATAGAAAAAAAAATATAGAAGCTGTGAAAGCTCTCAACGTCTAGTGGTTGTTCCATCTCATGTTAGGGGCTGTCCACATACCACGTGAACAGAAAAAGCATGATTTTAGACACCCCCCTCCTCCTTCGTCGACAAGCGTGTTCGACGATTCCTTATACCCCTCCCCCTGTTGTCCACGTGGACATTCATCCGGTTTTGCGGAAAAAATGAAGAAATACAATTTTTTTCGTTTAAATTTCATTTCAAGTTTGTTTCTATTTTCTATTCCATATGTTTATTGATTAAAATTATAGCCTTACCAATGGTAACGATTTGTCTTGCATTCTTCGATTTTTTTCAACATTGTCCGGGAACTCATTATTTTCTTCCGAATTCCATTTACGTTATCTCGATATCCATTTTAAAATATCGATTGTGAGCTTATTCTCGAGCATTTTTATTGAAGCTGGCTGGCTGTTTGAGTTTTCAAAAATCAGACAATGAAATCAAGCACTTTGTTTGAAAATAGAATTTTCTCGTCTAAACATCAATGACTTTCGCTTTTAGAGGTTCGGTAGTGCCTGATGGCTATAATGAACCTAGTAAAAACAAAACATCTGCAGTATCATCGTGATCGATGATTCCGTTGACCTATAACCCATAATTGTTAAATTATGCTAAATATTGTCTTGAAAAATTCGTGCTGATTCTAAGGAAAAACCCAAAAGCATATTTTTGTAGACATACATCTTTCCGATCATATATGCACCATTTTATCTTGAATATTTCAGCATCTTTCATGCAACTTGAGAATTCCATCCTCTCAGAACTTATGCTATGCAGTAAGTTTAAGTTCTTACAAGAATCTTAACAGTTAATAATCTGGTGTGTAATGCGGGTGGAGTTTTAAAAGTGCCCTAGAAGAGTTCTGGATCGTTGATTTTTATACGTTCAGCTACCAGCAATACTTGTTGGAATTCATCGAAACTAGTTGCTGGGTAGAAGCTCATGATACAGATTTTATTCCAGTCCTACCAGACCCAGCCATAACTTTCTTTAAGCGAAAACCTGCTTTGGGTTTCCATTCCATTCTTTACTGATTCAGAATCTGTTCGATTTGTTTGTTTCAGATAACCAGAAGGGCTGGAATCGTGTACGCCATTGCACAACTTTTTTTTGAACCCCCTCACTTAATCAGCTTCTAATTATGGATATATTTTTATCCGTTCAATTTTTGTTTTATTGTTGAAAGATAGATAAACAAATAGTGATATAATGGATGGTAAAAATATTCTTTGTATTACTTTTTCGGATCTCGAAAAAACATCCGAAATTCGTGTCTCTATCCCCCTTAATCTGATCGAGTCAAATCCTATCGGATTGTGCAAATGTTGCAACCTTTAAACGCAGAATGCAAAAGTTTATTTCGTTCGGAACGCGATATGTCAAGTCCGATCGGGTTCCGTAATATGGGTTAATATGTAGTGCATGCATTGTTGCAGGCATTTTTTTCGTGATGTTTCGTTTCTCATGAAAGGTCATTTTCGACATCTGTAGCGAATCTACTAATTCATGTGCATCAAGGGATAATCTTTTCTTTTAATTAATCAGCAGTTGCAGCATGAACTTTCCAGACAACTCAAAAGAAGTGTATTACAAAAATTACCAGACATCAATGAAGAGCAACATCATTGCAAGAAATAGATCTCCAGAGATACGGCCCGTACACTTATGGAAGAATTTGTTGTTCGTTCGTTCAGAAATCCTTGAGAGTTGTCGAAAAAAAACCCAACCAGTTTTGTCATCAAGAGCAAAAGCTGAATTCAACCCGCACTTAAGTCGTGATTTCTAAAACTACAAAAAATCCAACATTCTTTGTGTTATTGGGTGTATTTATCCTGACGGATTTAATGGCCCTCTATTACCGATTGGAATAAATTGATGGATCCGAGTTCATGTGCGTTACCTTCAGAATATACATTTCAGGAAAGAGGTTCAGTCATATGAAAAAGTATGGATGTGTGACCGACAGGGCTTGGAAATATTGAGCTAACACTTGTAATACTAACCTCGAGCCAACCGCGAGTAATCGGTTACATATTACTAACATAGTTGTAAGACAAAAATTGTCAAAATATTGGACTCCCGGCCCCGTCAGGCTAACACCACATGTGCCTTAATAAAAAATATATTTTGGAAAAAAAAAACAGATCTCATTCAAGTTTGACTATTAACTTGAATGTTTTACTTTAATAAAAACTTAGCGTGCCCACGTGGACATTATCAAAACCCCCTCCCCCCTCACCGTGGACATACGTGGACATTTTCGTAACCCCTACCCCCCTAAAGTTGTCCACGTGGTATGTGGACAGCCCCTTAGTTGTTTGGAGAATTAATCGATACTTTTTTCGTTCTCAGTCATCAGGCCGAAACGTGGAAGAGAGACTACACTATGCACGTACATTAGTGTGATTTGAGAGAGATAACAAAAATAGACAAAGTTCTTTCGAAAAAATATTCATCACAAATTGTCTGGGAATATCATATTATGTTTTGGCTGCTCAGAAAACACAACAGTAGTATCAAACTCAAATAAAAAACACTGATCGAATCAATAAAAAATAAAAAAAAACACTGCTAAAAATAAATTGAGCTTTGACGAATCCTCAAATCCAATCCCCCTTGAATTTGTTGAGCAAAATTCGGGAGAAATTGTTTCACATGTATTTGCTAAATCGAACAGTCTAATTCAGTCTAGCTTAATAACTTTTTTGTTGCTCTTTTCTCTTCGAGAGTCTAAGTTGTTGAAATTTCAATTATATTTTCACTCGGAACTTTCAGAAGGTTTTCAAGTCGCCGTTTCCTAAATGTTCTCTAAAATAACTAATTAGTTTTCTGATTTTGTTTTGTACTTTTTCTATCAGTATTCTAAGTACACACAAACCGTCGTATATCAAAGTGTGTATATAGTTTAGAATCGTGGATTCTTTGTCTTATGTATGTGTATTTCAAGAAGAAGAGTTGATTTAAGCATTTAAGCATAGATGAGCGAATTGATAACTTTTTCTTGACTTTGGTAAATTGTCTAATGGAGAATTTTATAAAAGTTGTGAGAATTACATTGATTTATGTATATTCCGCTAATGTTTGATGAGTTCAAAAAATATATGCAAAATGTCTAATTAAAATTTTGAAATATAAGTTGTTCGGTGATGCTCTTTTGATGAAATTATGTTACAGAGGGTGGCCAAACTAATATACGTAAACCAAAAATTGAAATAATTAAATAGTCAAATTTGAAATGAAAATAATAATACATATATATCTTGCTTATCATAATTTTGATCACGTTATCGTGAAAAGGTATAAATTTTCTTGGAAAACATAGATTTATTTTTATGTATTTCCCTATTTTTTTTAAATAAAAATCTGTATTTTAGTGCGTTGGATGACGGTGGGATCAGAATTCACCAAATGTATCCTGCAATATTTTCAACGTTTCGGCATAAGGAATTTTGTTTGCATCACAAGACGGCTCACAATATCTTTGATCAATAGAATTATCCAGATCAAAAGCCGCAGAGCAAAAAAAAGTTCTTGTTTTTAACGAGGCCGTAAACAAACTAAATGACAGATCACACTCAAAATTGACAGACCACCGAGAGTAGTACCAACTTAAAAAATAATAAAATTACAAATTCTTGATACATATTTGCCAGAATATACTTGCAAACTTTGATACTTTTTTAAGTCTGGTACCTGGTACCACCCTTCTTGGATTTAGTCACCCTCACATTTAATATTTTTAATATTTTTATAGAATTGATCTCAGATTTTAGGACTTCCTAAACGTTTCCAAGAAATTTGAGTCGGGTGAGTTTCTAGATCAGTCAAAATATTGAATATCCTCTGCTCCTGAAAATTTGATTTAGATTGATCTTGGTGACAAGGAGCAGAGTCATTCATAAATATATAGTTGTTATTTGGGAACCATTCTGCTGCATCTGAAGCCATGTATTTCTCCATTTTTTTTAATTTTCAGCCATTCCATACCAAACCGATGCAGTGGTTCTTAGATTTCTATGAAAAGCGGTAGTTTTGTTCTTTATCGCAAAACATTAGATCCGCATTTTTTAATTTTTTTTTATTAGGGTGCCCATTTCCATTTTAGGGTGGTCCGAAAAATATTTCTTTTCACTTTTCTCCAAACATGACTTTTTTAAAATATTCATAACTTTTGAACCACAGATGATGGGCATATCGAATTAAAGCCAATGAAATGCTAGGCATTCATAAAAAAATATTGAACTTGCAAAAGCAATGGATTTTATTTTCGTAATTATTGATTGTACTCGTTTTTTTTCTTGTTTTCATGACTTTGGGCTAGAGGACGCTATATTTTTTTATATTTTTTCTGGAAAGCTGAGGATTTTCTACATAACACATCTCGATTTTTCGTTTTTGAGATATGATTTTTCAAAGTTAACCGGTGGTTCGAAAGATCATTATTTCCCTCTTTATCCAAAAATGACTTTTCGCAAAAACTCATAACATTTAAACTACGGAACCGAGCTAGCCTTCTTTGAAAAAATATCACACTTGTGGGAAGATTTGATTCTAGTTGCACAGATCTAGTCTAGTCATATAAGAATTTTGAACGAAGACATGTTTTAATGTTAAATTTGCAAAATAATAACTCAAAAACAAAGAAAATAGCACCTCTGATATTAAGATATGTTATGTAAAAAATCCTCAGCTTTCCAGAAAAGATATATAAAAAATGTAACGCCCTCCATTTTTTACCGAGAAAACTATGAAAAACAAACTCAATCAATAATTACGTCATATTTACCAACGAAAATTGACTTATAAGCATCAATTTGATATGTCGATCATCTGAATCGGTTTAGTAGTTCAAAAGTTATGATTTTTTGTAGTGGAATTGTTTTTTCAAACCAACTCAAAAACGAAAAAAATAGCAACTTCAGTATCGAGTATCGAACAACATTCAATCCCAATCCCGACACACACATATACACAAACATCTCGATACAAGAATGAAAGGAATGGAAGATATTTCAAAACAGCAGTGTCATCATGTTCAGCGTATTGATTTTCATGTCGTTGCATGTCCGAATTACGGCGTTGAATGCGAAAGACTGAGTTAACACTTTTATGTGAGAGGAACTGAATAATCGTTTCTCAATCATTTACATTTCAGTTGCCCTCCGAAAGACGCTGACATACACGTGATACACGAATGCAGCGTTCGTTCTATAGGTAATGAGAGAGGAAATATTGCCATTGAGGCACCGCCATTTCTCGATAGATTGCAGAGATATTTGCATCAATCGAAGTAATGTAGCGATAATGATGTGACATGTCAACAAAGTGAGACATAAAATGCGTGACGCTATCATACTGAAATGTCTTCACATATTTCATGATGTCTTTAAAATGTGTTCACAAAATCAAATGTCTTCACAGTAAGTCAAATATCTTCAAACAGACATGTCTTCAAACCTCGCATCTCTGGTAAAAAGATTCATGTCAGGGGGAGTAGAAGTGTGGATTGAAGTCAGGTTGAATGAAGAGGCAGATTTGTATTCATTAGTTACGTCAATTAGAATAAGTATTGACTAGAATAGTTCATCAAGATTTCGGGCCCTGGTTAGAACTCAATTTTCAATTTGCAAATCAATTTCCATGCACTAAATTTCATTTCACGCAATATTTCCATAATTACTTTTTCTGGTTTTCGGCCGTTTTCAGTGACCATGTAACTCCTCTGATTTTCTCAAAACTTTGATCAATGTGGATAGAAATCGACTGAACATATCAGTTAGAATTTTGTTTTTGGGGGTACAGACTAGGCTAAATCTGCTAACAAATTTCACATTCCGCTAACACTGCAAAACACAGTTTTCGAATTTTATGGGAAACGACTAGCTATCGATTTTTGGGTGATCATAATTTCATGATTCAAGACTCAAGAGTAATTCTACGTTCAACCAAAGTTATCTCTGTAGTAGAGGGTTTTACTCGAACGTTCTATGGAGCAAATGATAGCAGAATAAATGGGAGGATTGGATTCGTCATTGGTCTGGTTACGGAAATATTGTCATAGTCCAAAAATGCTTGAAAAACGATTTTTCTTCCCCGCCTTTTTTATCCATTACACAGACACACATCAAAGCTAGAGCAAGAGTAAATAGCTATATCAAAATATAATAAAAACAAATAGCTAGCGCTAAAGCAAATATGTAATTTAAAGATTTCAATGTTAGAAAGCTGCTGCTTTAAAATTATGTTACAGCCTTTCGAAAATTAATAAAATTTATCCATGTTGCAATTTGTTCCTGTTATTTTTTTGTGGAATGTAATTCTTGTTATTCCTACAGTACAGCTGAGATTTCGAGCTAAGGATATTGAGTGGTAGTCAAAATTTTGATCCCTTTCGTTTTTGTTTGAAGGTTCTTTTTCTTTTCCTTCTTATATGAACCTAAACCTTCCGGTATGATACATCACGGAATATTCAGGTGGAAAATAACGGTACCTTTGAAATTTGATTTGTTTGGGTAGATACCAGATTATAACCTTTATCAAACAACAAATAGTGGAAATTACTAATACCTTGAATTTAATAGTTTCACTTACCGTTGCGCTTAGACAATGTTTTGGCGTGTGATTCTAAATTCCTAGGATCCACAATTACAAACTGATGTTTCTACTTTTCATTCAAGCGCTTCAAAGTTTTCCGTGGAGATTCGAGTCGTATTGCGTTCGGAGTTTTCTGTTCGTATTTTGTATGGCGGATCATTAGGGGAACTGGGGAGAATGTGATCACCCTAAGGAACATGTCCATTTCCTGTGTCCACATACCACTAAAATTCTCGTTCTTCGAAGAATATTGTAGCTCAACTTATTGTAGTTCAATTAGAAAATTAGAAAAAATTTAGAAAAAAAAATTAGAAAAAAAAATGAAAAATCGAACAATTTTTAGTGAGGATGTAAAGAGGTCACCTGTGGGAGGTAAAGTGATCACTCGCACATATCACGCTAGAAAGTATAGATTTATGCGTATGTTCTCGGCCAAATTTGTTTAAATCATAATTGAATTTTTTTCATACGTCGAAATACATAACGTTTTTCATTATGAGGTTTGGTTTTGGTTGGGCTGGGTCAAAACATGGTCAAAACCACAAACCAAACTCCTATAGGAGCAGAAGGCGATAAGGTTTATCAGCTTTTGAAGACAGAACATTGGCAGTAGTAATCCTCCACTGACCACTTTGCCCCCCAAGCAACGAAATGCGAAATACGCGAAATAATCGCTGAAATTGAACAAAACAAAACACCCACCTCTCCTAGAATAAGTGAACAGTTGTCCGAACTGTTGATTTGTCGAAAATGTCAGGTCAAATGAACTGAATTTCACTAGAAATTCCTTAAATTCATAACGCACAAAACTACGACCGAATGTCTACCGAGAGAACGATTTTTGTTTTTATTTATATTTTGACATGCGACAGCTCCACTGAAGTACAGGGTGACTCAAAAGTCATGAAATTCTTCAAATATAAGATGACTATCAATACGGTGTCAATACTCAACAGTTATACTATCAAACAAACAGGTGAACACTTTACCCCACGTGACAACTTTGCCCCCATTACACGTTTCTCCGATGTTCATCATTAGCATACTCTTTTCGCACAGTGTATTGTTACATAAAATGCCGGGGTTTTGCTGGTGAATTTAAGAAAATGAGACTTGTGAAGAACACTTTTATAGTTGAAAATGAAATTAATTGCTAACTGACGGAAACTGTGTAGGCATTCATGATACGATTGATTACGCAATTGAAGAAATTGAATCCTTGGTTGTCACCTTGTTGTACGTGATGAATTCAGTTAACAGGAGAAAGGTGTAATTTGACTAGATCCGATTTCGATGAAGACATCCTCGGTTGCAACCAAATAGTAGAGCAATACCTTCGGGAGGCTTCTGATGATTAATTGCCGGTCATTTGAATGGACCTTTGAACTTTTAGTTTTTGCAAGCTGATGTGGGACGGGCTGTGAAACTGTTTGTGTGTTTTTCAATAACCCTTCTGGGGGTCAACTTCACTGCGTTAAAACCTAATTAAATAAGAGTAGGTGTATCAACTGCGCCATTAATGAAGTTTACACTTCTCGAATATGACATGCAATGGTGATGAAAAAACCCATCTGTAGTTTAGGGACTCACCTACCGTTTTGTCTCATATTCCGAACAGTCTCAAATTCCGAACACTTCATTTTTGAATGTAAAATTACTACACTTTAATGTTATAAATAACTGAGTAATGAAAGCCCTGACATTCTTTGAGGTAAAAGCTACATCTTAACATCATTTACAGGCATTGATACAGCCTATAATTTATAATATTAAACATTTGCAAAAAATTGACAGCCAAAACCAGTCTTCCATGTTTCACAAAAAACACTGCGTCCGGAATAAACATGTCCACGCTGCTGTTCACAGTTTTGTTTTTGAGTACAAACAGTACCTATGTTAGAAAATGTGACATGTTTGTATTCGTGGTATGTTTGGACATACGATGTTTAATCCCAATGTTTCACATGATGTTCGAACATGGTGTACAGTTTCTCTTGCATTTTCACCCCAAGCACCGGCAGTGCGTAGAGTAGAAGAAGCGAATCGGACACCACACCACCACCACCCAACGCGTGGTGTGTTGGTATGTTGACATGGAAAAAATGCTTCCCTTTCATGACAATGGGTGCTTCATCAAAAATATTGGGCAAATAAAATAAACCTCTTTTTCTGTTCTGAACAAAATAAACATCGATTGATATGAGAGTTTTTCACATTTGATATCATTATTTAGTGCACTCATCAATTTATATATTGAATTCATGTAACATTCGCTATTATTAGCTATTTGAACAAGTACTAAAATTGAATTATTCAGCAGTGACATGTTAGGCGTGACGCTAACCACTCGACCACGGGAGCAACAATTTTGGCTGGATCTTTGAATACAAATGGCCAATACTGCTTGTTCGCGACGATCGCGACCCGAGCTATAAAACGAGCGGAGAAGAGGAGAAGAAAGAATGATGCAATCGCATGCACACATAGCATATGTAGTGCAGTGTAAGTGTAGCTTTTAGTTTTTTCCTTCATTCAGTTTGTGATAACATCGAGAAATTAATGGTGTATTTTAGCCGCTGAAATTTCTCTGCTGGTTCTGCTGTGTGCCGCTGAAGGTTGCATCTAAAACTAATTTTTGGGTATTTATTTTTTTGGTCAGCATTTGTACGACGTCGCCCGCTATGCAGTCGGCTCCCCAGACTTTAATTGCCAACATGCACGTAAAAAAAATAGAAAACTTCTTTCTATTCAGAGAATGTTTTCTTTGAACGAAACCAAGGATTATTTAATCAGACTTGCAAAATGTGCATGAACGATCTATAAACTTTTACTTAGTCGCGGCAATACATACACACACTCTTTACAGATACACGGGCCGAAGGTTGTGCAGTCCACTGATGATTCAACAAGAGTCAAAGGTTGTACCGCTCATGACAACTCTACACGAGCTGATGATTGCGCCGGCTAGTGATCATTCTATCCTGGATTCCTTGAGTCGAAAAAGACGCACCACGCTAGATATGGGGTGCAGACTAGGGGGTCGTTGCTGATTAACGGTCAGCTGCATCCCAATAGGAAGTATCCCATGTCGGGCACACGTACAGAGCACTGAAGACTGCAACATCCTAATTATGAGAACACTTGTAATACTGACCTCGAGCCAACCGCGAGTAATCGGTTACATATTACTAACATAGTTGTAAGCAAACATTGTCAAAATATTGAACTCCCGGCCCCGTTAGGCTGACGCCATATGAGCCTGAATAAAAATATATATTTTGGTGCATGAACTTATAACCTCTTAGTTCGTGCAATTTTTGAAATGCGAACTAAATTTCAAGTTCGTTTCTGTGAAAAAGTATTCTACGAAGAAATGTTTTGGGATGAATAATTTCTTTCCGTGTATGAAAAGAAACGAAACGAAAGCAATGAATACTGCGACATCGGGTGATATGTTTGTACATGATGTTCTTGAATTATAAACATCGTGTTTGTTTTCACATGTCTATGTTTGTGTATCATTGTTCGTGTTGGGGATAGACACTCAACACTAGCGAGAATCATGTTCGAATTCAAACAAAAACATGGAATTTTCACATCGCGTGGGCATGTGTAAGTGTTTTTCGGAAGACTGGCCAAAACCGAAGATAAAATGATTGCGGAAATTTTACAGTTTTTGTAGTTGTTTCAACTTTTTTGTTTTTTTTTTTTTCATGTTAAATGCTAGAAAAGGCAAGAATCTATAATAAAAAGATGAAAAAAAATTATATTTTATGTAGAAATATTCATTCAAATTAGTATTGAAGTAGTGTTCGGAATTTGAATCAAGTTTCTATGCATGATTCAAATTCCGAACACTTTATTTTAAATGTAAATTTACTGAACTTTAATTTTATAAAAAAATTGAACAATGATATTCTTGGGTTATGGGCTTCATTTTAACATCATTCATAGGTATCGATACAGCCTATAATTTATAATATTAAGCATCTGCAGAAAAATGTTACAGTCAACACCAATGATAAAACGTTTGCGTTAGCAAATACCGTAACAGACAAGCATCGGTAATTTTTCAGTTTTTGTAGTTTTTTTCAACTATTTTGTTTGGTGTTTTCATATGAAGTGCAAGAAAAGGCAAGAATCTACATTAAATAGTTGAAAAAATGATATTTTATGCAAAAATATTCATTAAAATTCGTATTGAAGTAGTGTTCGGAATTTGAATCAAGTTTCTATGCATGATTTAAATTCCGAACACTTAATTTTAAATGTAAATTTACTAAACATTAATGTTATATCATTATGAGTGTTGAGACACTGTTAAAAGACCATCAAAGCTTAAGTGTTCGGAATTTGAAACAAAACGGTACTATATAAAGTTAGCATGCTTTGTTAGCATGTGTGCTTCGAATTATGTGTGTTCTATTATTTTTTCATCTATTAGCGCCGAAATTCTTAGAAATAAATTTCCATTTCCGAAGATCGATGGTGTGAAACGTGCAATTTCCAGTACAAATAAAAATTGTATTTTTCACGTGATTTCCGTGGTAATTTGAGTAGTTGCGGAATTGGAAACGAGTAGATTGATCCTGTTTATCGAAATGTTTATACTGTTATATTTCTAGCTTTGAGAAAATGATTTCTTCTGTCCTGTTTCATGAAGAAGGTTTTATTGATTCTATGTGCTTTAATTAAATATGATCGAAAATGCAGAAAACATGTCACTATGATTATTATTTTTATATTACTTCCCATCTTCCTAGTAGCATTTGAATATCACCTGAAGTTTCGAAACCAATATCTGCAAGTTGTTTCCGACAGAGCATGGTTGGCGTGAATATCATTAGGAGTACATCAGTTGCTCAGATTTTTATGAGTAGAGTAGTGCAGCAAAATATCCCGCAAACACTTTTGTTTATTATTGGAAAAAAGGGTTTACACTTCGGCTGAATGACATACAATTTTAGTAGCTAATGATAGCATTGAACTAAAAAAAAAACATTTTTTTCTATGCCATTGAACACAAAAAAGTAGGTACAGCTTTAAAAGCTATAAAAAGTTTTTCGATGACTGGATTGTTCGTTGGAAAAATTGTATTGCTTCAGAAAGGGGCCTATTTTCAGGGCGATAATATAAATTCAGGCGATAAATAAAGCATTTTCTTTAAAAACACGAATTCCCAGTATACATTTGACAGAATGTACTCATGTTTGGGGTATATCATTTTCTATTCATTGCAGCTCAGGGAGCTAATATCAACAATTTGTTGTACCTGCATGTATGTCAACTGTATATCCGATTTATAGTACATGCAGCTGAAATATGCTATCGTAACCGGAATGTCGGTCTTCAACCAAGTGCCCGAAGCCACTGTCATTTTAGAACAGCATGCTTTAAACTCGTCGTGAAACTACAACTTAGCATTTTTGGTGTTCAAGCGGAATGATTTTCTTCTCTTTCATACCGTAGACTATGGCAGACATTGTGTTCAGAGTATGGTGCTGCCGAAAATAATGTTGCTATTGGCAGCAGAATATCTGAAAATGATTTTATATGCGCATCGATTGATTTTGAACGTTTGTTGTTCGTTTGAAATTAATTAAAACGAATATATGTAGATTGATAACAAGAGGAGTAGATTGTCACCGATATTTCGCCACTACTTTGTGCAACTTTGCTTGTGCGTGTAGCTGCAGGGTGAATTATTTTCTTGATTTGTAGAATATTAATTTTAATTTAATCAATCACCAAAAATTTATAATTGAAAAGATTATAATTGAAATTGTTATATTTCTAAATTCTCAGACAAATGTGAGAAAAGTAAGACGATCTTAACTGACGCGATTGTATAGAGCCCAACTTCTTCGAAAAACAGTCGCATTTGCATAGTCTCACTTTTGATGTAAAGTAGAACATTTGAGGCCTCGGACAGCTATTTTTCAAATCTGGAAAATAAATGTTGTACCTATTTAATTTGTCCAGTCAGCTGACAGGTCAAATGCTCTCTATCCATTCGTTTGGGATTCCTATGGCGCGTGGGCGACGAATCGCTACAATGGCAACTTTTCCAAGCCCCTATCCGTCCTCAACAGAATAAACATCTACATTTTAACCAAACGTGGGAAGCATATCACGAAATAAGAGCGGCGGCATTCGCTGAGTTTTGCAATATACTCGCCGCTGGCGATGGGGCATAGTTAAACGCAAATATCTCCGCTGGAATTCTCTAGCAAAAGGAGATGCCAGAAATTCTTGACCGGCATACAGCACAATGACTGCTCTTTCACGTTTTCCTGTCGGTTGGTTCTCGTCGGTTACTAGAATTGGTGAGGAACTCGGCTGTAGACGAAGATAAATCTATGGGTGTTAATAGCTAATTAATCGATTGATTGTGTTTTTGTACACGAAATTCAATTTTATTTATTCATAATGAAATTGTTGTTATAATTTATTGCGGTATACATGAAAAATAAGGGTTTTACCGATAGCAATATAGCTTTTTATAGATGTTCATTTGTAACATCATTTAACCTATAAATCTATTGAGTAAAATCTCACTGCACAGCGTGGTTGAAGAAGAACTTGTATACCTCGGGGTATCATTACGAATCGAAATTCTAATACTGGATTCTGCTCGGGTTGTTTCACGCTAACACATTTGCTACGTTAATTACATGTTTTTGTACGCTTTGGGAATGAGATTGGCTCATTAGCTATAAAGGGAACAAACATGGTGGTTGTGATTGTTATGTAACATTCAATCCTTCATTTTGTGCGTTTTATTGAGAGTCGCATTCACTTGATTATTGTTTGCCGTTAATGTGAAGCGTTCGGAAATGATAAGTGTATTAAATTTTCCTTTCATTTGGGAATGATAAGAATATTCATTCATACATATTCGATAAAAAATATAAATCAATGTTGTCTTCCTAAAGAATGGAAATTGATTCACTTGTGTAGGGGAAGGCGAGAGAAGACGGCCACCCTTGTTATGACGGCCACTCTTTGGATCAGCTATACTCAACCTAAGGCCTGCGGGCCGCATGCGGTCCTTCACTCTCTTGGTTGGCCCACATGACCCATTGCCATTTTGTATGTGTAACAATCACGAAAACTTAAGAAATCGTTTAGGAAACATGAGCTGAGAATAACGGTGTTTAACACATTACGTAATGTGTAATTACATTAGACATTACACATTAGTTAGTTGTCTAGTTAAGTGGTATTAGTAGATTAAATATCTTTTAACACTCCTATACTCGCGCGAAAAATCGTAATTCGTGTACTCTGGACTGTGTACGTCTCAGTGTTATTGCTATTGTGTATTTTTAGGCGTTATTGGTATTTATTCAAACAAAAAGATATAATTGAGTGAAAAAACTCCAGAAAATATTTTTTTTTCAGCCACCTCATTGAAACTCGGTCTGTCAGACCTATACGCGAGTATAGGAAGGTTAAATAGATTTAATCCGAACATTAGGGCTAATCCTGTCGACATTAGTAAATAAAAATGAAAATATCGATATGAAAATATAAATATGATATCATTATCTTTTTTTTTTTGACATTAGACTACGTCTTTCAGTAATGGTACCAAATCAGAAAACTGGTCACGATTTTCTATGAAATAGTTTTATTGTTAATATTTTTTGTTTTGAATTCGTAAATTCTTTAATTTTCTTCGGGAATTTATACATTACGGTTCCCTAACCCATAAAAGATTTGAATTAAGGAAAATTGGAAGAATACACATTTTCATATCGTGTTCTTGTATGTATGAGGGAGGTACAATATTAAAATATCACTGCTAATAACAGGCTTAAATTGGTCGCTCGAAATGCAATTGCAGCATTCGTTCTACGGACAATGTGGATAGAGATAATATTGCAATCTTAGCTCCCCCGTATTCTATTCATTGACTAAAGGGTGTGTCACATCAAATTGCAACATCTTCAGCTTTCGCTTATAATCAGATAAGAGTGTATAGATCACGTTGGCCATGCTTCACTGTAAATTTTTCGTAAATTTGGAAAAATGTCGTCGAACGAAAAAGAGCGTCGTGAATTAATCCTGTGCACTTATTTCAAGAATCCGGAGTTGTCAATTCGGGACATCGGTAAGATGCTGGGAATCGTCCAATCCACGGTCAGCAGAGTACTAAAACGATACTTCGAGAACCTAACCATCGACCGGAAGGTGAAGAACGGCAAAAATGGATGCTCCGTCAGTGAAAAAGATCACAAGCGCGTAGTTAAGCAGTTTAGACGTGATCCGAGAAGTTCGGTCCGGGATGTCGCCAATAAGCTGAATTTGTCAAGTTCATTCGTCCAGCGGACCAAGCAGCGGGAGGGCCTGCGTACATACAAGGTTCAGAAGGCTTCTTACCGCGACGTACGGCAAAACATGGTGGGGAAGATGCGAACCCGGAAGCTGTACACCGAAATGCTGACGAAGCCGCATTGCCTGGTAATGGACGACGAAACCTACGTCAAAGTGGACTTTCGTCAGCTGCCGGGCCTGTTGTTCTTCTTCGCAGAGGACAAATTCAGCGTTCCGGAGGAGATTCGCAAGCAGAAACTATCCAAGTTTGCCAAAAAGTACATGGTGTGGCAAGCAATCTGCTCTTGCGGAAAGCGGAGCGCCACCTTCGTGATGACCGGCACGGTAAACGGGCAGGTTTACCTTAAGGAGTGCCTACAGAAGCGCTTACTACCACTATTGAAGCAGCACGAGGGCCCGACCATCTTCTGGCCGGATCTCGCTTCGTGCCACTATTCAAAGGACGTGTTGGAGTGGTACGAAGCCAACGGGGTCACCTTCGTGCCAAAGGAAATGAACCCGCCCAACGCGCCGGAGCTTCGCCCAATAGAAAAATATTGGGCGATTATGAAGCAGGCCCTCCGGAAGAACCCAAAAGTTGTCAAATCGGAGGCGGACTTCAAGAGAAAATGGATTTCTGTTCAAAAAAAACTACAAACTGACGTTGTACAGTACCTTATGGACGGGGTAAAGAGGAAGGTGTGAGCATACGGGCTTGGGCTCGAATTATGAATAAAAAGAAAATGCCAAAAGTTGTTTAATAGTTTTTATTTTACTGTCTAAAATTTTCAAAAGGATCGGTCAACTGGGCGAATTTCTACAGCGTTTTTTCCGTGATGCAATTTGATGTGACACACCCTTTATAAACAAACCAAACCAAGATTTCAAAACACAGTATCCACAATTCATCAATCATCTAGCTAGCGACCAGTCGGCAGCGAGTCTTTCGAATAACCTTCCTCAAGGCCGAGTGGTTAGTTGGGTTTTCACAATTGGTCTTTATCAAGGCTAGAGGCGAATTAACTGATGAATTTAAAACCCTCTATAATTCAAAACATCATCATCATTCAAGTCGTCTCGCTCCAGCTTTCAAACAGCAGCCTTTCTCAATGCTTATGTCACACACAATGGTTTTGAGCGATTCGCACTGTGTAGTGCAATTTTGTTCGGTTGGGGCACCGCGTCGATTTGCATGCCGTCTGGTTTAAAGTGCCTCTGTATTTTGCATCACATCATATTTGAAACTGTACTGGAGTGTAAGTTTAAAATATCAGAAACAAGAGCGTTGCATTTGGGGTGCAAAGTTTCGTGCGTTAACACCTTTTTGTCGGTTCTACAAAGTGGTATGTCAATCAATTCATTCGAAAGATAATATGAGTGTATGAATAAAACTGTTTTTTTAAGCTAATTGACCCAAAACTTGTTTCAATATCTCAAAATTGCTCCGAAAGCAAACTATTGAAATCACAAAAATCTTTAAATATGAGTACCTGCTTGAAAGTCCATCTTAGTGAAGATTTATCGATGCATGTCGTTGGCTGTCAGCGAAAGTTTTCTAAATATCTCGCCCTGGCCAATCTCAGTTTCTATTTTGCTACTGTGTTGAACAATTTCCTTCGCCACAGAATGCATCTTCAGAATATGCAAGAAGCAAGCATATTGTAGAGCAAAAAAAAGTACTAGTGAATAGTACACTAACTGGCCCTGGTTTAACTGGTCTGCTTTTTGACTGGACGAACGTTAAGTGGTCCTTGGACCAGTTAAAAAGCAGAATTTCGTGAACAATCGACGCCATATTCAAATGGAAGATTTGCTGTAAGGGGCATTCGAATGTGATTTGAAATGTTATGAAAATAAACATTATTTTCGCATGACAAAAACATTCATTAAATTACAGAAAAATAATTTCCTCAGATTATATTTCATACCTGTTGTCGCACTCAATGCGAAACATCCATTGGATACCTTTTGTTTATCCAATTTCATGATCACCGCGAATCAAACAATTCATTTAAGTTCTCCTCGATTCTATTTGACGATTCAAATGTCGAACCAGTTAAAACGCGAATGTCGATAACTGGTCTTCCCTTTTCGCTCAGTTAGCGAATGTTTACTGTGCCTCCTATTCGTCGTCGGTGTGGAGATTGTATGAATTGTTGATTTTATGCGTTATGCGTTATAAAATATATAACAGTAGTGTGGGACGAATATATAATCGCCTGGAGCCGCACTGTAAGTGGTACGGCCCATTTGACCCTTGCAAACATTTATATGATATCAGAAAGATTTGTATGTGTGGTTGGGATACAAAACCATTGCATTACACATTTTTTGCCATTGCTTTATATATTTTGTTGTGTTTGTGAATGATCAGAATTAATTGTATTGCATAACAATAACCATTCCAAGCAGAGCTATATTGCGTGTCAAGAATTGTAATTTCAATATTTTGCTAGTAATTGTTATGAGTGCTCTCTCGCGTAGCTGCTGCAGTGAACTGATCTCATTGTGTGGTAAGTTCTGCTTATGTATAGGAAAGGGAAAGGAGAATGGGCAAGTGCATTCGAGGAAGTGAAGCGGTTAGAAGCTCGAAATACATATATGGGGAACGTAATATTAAGATGGAGAGTGATGCCACTGAAAAAGCGACCAAGAGAATCTTTCGGCAATTTATTAGAGGTGCAATGATGCTAGAAGGAATTCCTGCTCTACGCGCACTGGCAAACTATGTTTACTCAAAAATTTCTCAAACGAGAAATGGTTGTTGTGAGAAAGGATGAGCGAACGCAGAAATTATGTTGACTGATCTGATGCAATAGATATTTTGTCTATTGTAAATGGAATACAAATGGTAGCTTGTCATATCACAATACAAGCAATGTATTATGTATTATACAACTTTTGTGTGATTGCTTCTTTTGCTGAATATTGTGCCTCCAACATAACGCTTTCGTTTTCGAAGTCCCCCAAATATTCATTTATTCGTTCACTCAGAATTGATTCAGATGCAACTAAAAACAAATGATTACTAAATCAACGATAGTCCTACGTAAAAAAAAATTTTCCTACAAAAAGGACAAACGCATCAAAACTTTGGTCGTGTATCGCGAAAATTCGAACTACTCACACATTAGCGAAATCATTGAAAGCGGTCGGATTGATTGTCAACAACGAAATAAAAGGAATGTTTTTGACAGACAGGATGCCTGAATCGGGAGAAATCGAAAGCCATAGCCGCAGTGACGACAAACAGAGTGACTAGCGCTTTCAAGCAGAACCTCAACCTCTCAGTCCGAAATGTTGCAAAAAAGCTGTTTGGAGCTAGAAAACGTGTCGAACTGTCGACTTATAAAAAGCAAAAAAAAGAAAAAAGAAAGATTTGATTCCAAAAAGAGTATAATTTTTTGTTGCTGTCATAGATTCGTAGAAATGTTTCTAATCGATTTATAAGCATTCGAAATCAACCATGGTTTCTTTACATGCTCATTTTTTAGATTTTTGATTCCACATTCTACCTTTAAAACGTAGTCCTACGTGAATAAAATGACCATCGCATTGGGTACAATTTTATCTGGGAGGTCGGCAAATATCAGTGAGAATTAACCACACCATCTTCGATTACCTTCGGGTTCGAGACAGTAAGTTTCTTCAAACACAAATAGAAATATTTGACACGTGGTGCGAAGGAAACAGGATAATTCTGAACCTCACTAAGTGCTCGATAATGCTCTTGCGGAAAGCGGAGCGCCCCCTTCGTGATGACCGGCACGGTAAACGGGCAGGTTTACCTTAAGGAGTGCCTACAGAAGCGCTTACTACCACTATTGAAGCAGCACGAGGGCCCGACCATTTTCTGGCCGGATCTCGCTTCGTGCCACTATTCAAAGGACGTGTTGGAGTGGTACGAAGCCAACGGGGTCACCTTCGTGCCAAAGGAAATGAACCCGCCCAACGCGCCGGAGCTTCGCCCAATAGAGAAATATTGGGCGATTATGAAGCAGGCCCTCCGGAAGAACCCAAAAGTTGTCAAATCGGAGGCGGACTTCAAGAGAAAATGGATTTCTGTTAAAAAAAAACTACAACCTGACGTTGTACAGAACAGGTGCGAACAGGTACAGGTGCGAGCATACGGGCTTGGGCTCGAAGTATGAATAAAAAGAAAATGCCAAAAGTTGTTTAATAGTTTTTATTTTACTCTCTAAAATTTTCAAAAGGATCGGTCTACTGGGCGAATTTCTACAGCGTTTTTTCCGTGATGCAATTTGATGTGACACACCCTTTATTGCATACATATTACCGAAAGCGTCTAAAGCACTTTGCTTTATGTGCCGCTTGACAAAACATTTCATAGATAAGGGAAGGTGGTCTTGACCCAACCTCCTAAATTGCAACGATCATTTATGGCATAAAAATCTTCTGTATTGGCATATTTTCTACTAATCGGTATTATACATTAGTGTACAAAAGGGGGAAAACAGAGACCTAATCAAAGGTAACTTTTATCAACACTTTCATAAATTGTGGTTCTAAACCGACCACCCATGATCCAGAACCAACCCTCTATTTTTAGCAGCAAATCTACTCCCAGGAATGACATACACCCCCAGTTATATAGGTAACTAGCTGACCCGGCAAACTTCGTCCCGCCAAAAAAATATTTTTTGTTATCAATACCTTCAAACAATCACGTTTTCTTACTAAGCGCACGTTCATGCGTCCAATCGCAGAACTGTTCATTGATTGATTGATTGATCTTCTAATCGACCCTTTGAAATTACATTTTACTATAAAATTCCAGGTACTTATACCAAAACTCGTCATTATAATATCAGATTATTTTCAAACACAATCCTCGTTCATGATGTTTTGAACCACTTGCAAATAACATGTTTCTCTGTTACATGGAATATATCTTTGATACAGAAAATATGATAGAATAGAGACAGCCCTTAATGGGGCAACTTCTACCTCGAGTTTTGCTCTTACATTCGACGATCCATTTTTATTTATATACACTCTGTTCAACTTCTATAAGACCTCCCTGATTCTATTTCGTTGCAACACAAACAGTTAGAATTTCAATTCATACATTGTTGAATGCTTAGAATAAAGTATATTTAACGTCGATTTCGCTCAAAAGCGTTGTTTGTTTATTTATTGTGCTTAAATATGATAATTTCAGCTGTCCAGTTTCAATAAGACCACTTCAAAATTCATAAGTATTATCAATGAAAAAATCAAAACGATCGGCTGATTTACATGTCAATAATTGGTAACCTTTCCATTTCGACTAATAACCTTGGAAATTCGTGTTGGAAAACTATTTACCAAATTCTGCTGAACGGATTTCTCGATATTTTTCCATTTTTCGAAATTGCGACCTTGAGATCTTCAATCGTGGTGTAAAGTTTTCCCTCAGTGTAGATTCTGCGTACAAGGATCCCCCCTTAAGATTTTCAACAGGATTCAAGTCTGGAGAGCGAGCCGGCCAGTCCAAAAAGTTAAGATTTTGGTCCTTAACCCCTTCACGTATAACGTCGAACCACACTCGTGGCGATTAGACTGTGGCAGAACGTACAACATCGAACCTCACTCGTCGTCTATCGATGTGAAATGGATACATGCTTCAGGCGAGTGATGATGCGGGACTGCTACGATCGTAAGTAGGATACACACACTCAGCAGAGTATCGAAACGACTCACTGTGCTCGTGTTTGGGCTCTGTTGTTGGAAATTAAATCGTACGGCAAGGGGTTAATCTATTGCTTAGTTTGTTTCCTTGCTGGTATGAATAGTAGCATTGTTTTGCTGGAATGTAGATTTTTTGTGACGATATCCACGCAAAAACGGTAGGAGAGATAATTCCAGAGCATATATGTAATCCTTGAATGATGTGGAAGCTATTTTGAGCCTTCCGGTTGCACAGAATCCCGCCCAAACCATGCACGAGTCTCCATCAAAATTCCTGGTTGAAAAATACTGTTTCTTTTTCCGTAAATCACGCCAGTACCATCAGGACCATCCAAATTGATCTTTTTTCGTCAGTGAAGATAACCTATACATTGTAGAACTTTCCGTTATGGTATATACAAAATGTATTTTTTGAAAACATTCTTTGTCATGACATATCATGCCCCACTGTCGGTTCATGTGAGCTTTGGCAAAACTCAGACGTCTTCCGATGCGATATGGTGTAAGATGAGGAATTTTAACCTTTTAACCCCTTTTTATGTGAGGATTTTTTAACAAAATTTGACGAATTGTAACCCGAACAGTTAAGTAGTTGAAATATTGCTTTATTTGCACATGCGATTTTGAGGTATTCGAACCTGTTCTAAAGGGTGTGTCACATCAAATTGCATCACGGGAAAAACGCTGTAGAAATTTAATTTTTAGGAATTATATCTTCAGCTTTGGTTTTATAATCAGATAAGAGTGTATAGATCACGTTGGCCATGCTTCACTGTCAATTTTTCGTAAATTTGGAAAAATGTCGTCGAACGAAAAAGAGCGTCGTGAATTAATCTTGTACACTCATTTCCGGAGAATCCGGAGTTGTCACATCGGGACATCGGTAAGATGCTGGGAATCGTCCAATCCACGGTCAGCAGAGTACTAAAACGATACTTCGAGAACCTAACCATCGACCGGAAGGTGAAGAACGGCAAAAATGGATGCTCCGTCAGTGAAAAAGATCACAAGCGCGTAGTTAAGCAGTTTAGACGTGATCCGAGAAGTTCGGTCCGGGATGTCGCCAATAAGCTGAATTTGTCAAGTTCATTCGTCCAGCGGACCAAGCAGCGGGAGGGCTTGCGTACATACAAGGTTCAAAAGGCTCCTAACCGCGACGAAAGGCAAAACATGGTGGGGAAGACGCGAGCCCGGAAGCTGTACACCGAAATGCTGACGAAGCCGCATTGCCTGGTAATGGACGACGAAACCTACGTCAAAGTGGACTTTCGTCAGCTGCCGGGCCTGTTGTTCTTCTCCGCAGAGGACAAATTCAGCGTTCCGGAGGAGATTCGCAAGCAGAAACTATCCAAGTTTGCCAAAAAGTACATGGTGTGGCAAGCGATCTGCTCTTGCGGAAAGCGGAGCGCCCCCTTCGTGATGACCGGCACGGTAAACGGGCAGGTTTACCTTAAGGAGTGCCTACAGAAGCGCTTACTACCACTATTGAAGCAGCACGAGGGCCCGACCATCTTCTAGCCGGATCTCGCTTCGTGCCACTATTCAAAGGACGTGTGGGATTGGTACGAAGCCAACGGGGTCACCTTCGTGCCAAAGGAAATGAACCCGCCCAACGCGCCGGAGCTTCGCCCAATAGAGAAATATTGGGCGATTATGAAGCAGGCCCTCCGGAAGAACCCAAAAGTTGTCAAATCGGAGGCGGACTTCAAGAGAAAATGGATTTCTGTTCAAAAAAACTACAACCTGACGTTGTACAGAACCTTATGGACAGGGTAAAGAGGAAGGTGCGAGCATACGGGCTTGGGCTCGAAGTATGATTAAAAAGAAAATGCCAAAAGTTGTTTAATAGTTTTTATTTTACTCTCTAAAATTTTCAAAAGGATCGGTCTACTGGGCGAATTTCTACAGCGTTTTTTCCGTGATGCAATTTGATGTGACACACCCTTTAGCTATTTCCCGCTCATCCCGGTCAGACAGCTTCGATTTACGTGGAACTCTCTCCTTCTAACCGTATCTTTGAGGATTCGTCAAATAATTGACCACTACTTGATGGAATCGTCCAATTCGACGAGAAATTTCATTTGCCAGATTTAATTGATCAACACAATTAAAACAACGGAAAATATAACTGGTCTTATAGAAACTTGACAGTTGAAAATACGAAAACATCCGTTTACGCTCAGTGCTTGCACACAAACATATGAAAATCATGCAGTGTATGGTAGTCACCAATACCTACACACTAGAATATAAATTGAAGCATTGTTTGTTTACAATGAAACAAAGCGGCAAGATCATCACCTGGTCTTATAGAAGTTGGACAGAGTGTAGATAGAAGAAGATATAGAAGTATGTTTTATCACATTAAACTCCATTTCCACTTTCAATTAATGATCAATTTCGTTAACGCAAACATCAAATGGACTAGCAACGCTTGTCACTATGTAATTGTAGAAATTTGTTTTTCATTTGTTTTGCAGCTTTTCCCATAGAGAGGAGGAATGATGATACGGGATTTGAGTTGTTCAGCTGTGGTGGTTTCATTTTCATACACTAGCTGGGATAGTATGCTCCAATACTACTCGATTGGTCGCGCCTGGGTTACGTTTAGGGGATTGTCTTCTTTACGTACAAACAGTACTAAATTCTGCCTTTGCGTAATGACACGAAAGTTCGGCCAGAACACTATATCTTTATCCTCATAAAATCATCACAATGACTTTGATCAATAATCTTCGTCGTAAACAAACGAAAATACACTTAGCATGAATAGCACCCACATAACATGAATTTAGTCCCGCTACTTATGACTTACCCGATATGACCATCAATGATGGAAAACACCTATGATATGGGTATCAGGAGAATGGGTTTTAACAGCGGAATTCGAATATCGTATTGAGATGTCATTTTTAAATCAAAGATGACGACTTCCGGTTTATTTGAAAATGGAGTTAGAGAAGTGGAGTTAGAAAAAGAAAGTGTTAGAGACGAAGAGAGCGTAGTTTTGATGTGTCAGTAGTTTTAATTCAGAGCCGCGTTTCTGTTAACGATTTTACCCAGTTTTAAACCGAACTCATTTTTGTTTCGATGCAACGGTTAATCGTGTATTGTTGACAGAATTTCATTGGAAAATAATCCTTCATCAATTCAGTCTAACATCAGAAGCTGGCGCCACGAGAATGTGTTATTCCGAAAAATAAGTTCCGATTGTTCGATGAGTTGATCGAACATTTTCGGCAATCTGCATAACTTCTCGGAAGGAACTGTTTTCATCAGTGAAAGCTAGGTGCTGATTTACGGCCTCAACGGACATGATCTTTATCTAACGATAAGTATAGTGGGTGTGCTGTCTCGATAATGGAGACCCACTGTTTAGTGCTCAACAGTCAAACTTGACGTTGGTGGATGATGTACATATATATTATTTTAAATATTTGTGACGCGAAGTCACATCTCATATTTAAAACAAATCTGTGTTTGACACTGTCGGATCGTATTTCGTGAACAAACTTGTACTTAACCTTTGTGCTCGATGTTCTCATTCATAGTTAGCTTTCACTCTGAGCATTGGCGATGTACATCGCAATGAAGTGGGTACGACTTTCCTCAATTGATAGTGCTAGAACCTAAAATTCGTTTAGAAATAGAAATGGATTTGTTTCAGTATTAACTCGAAATTAGAGGAACATTTTTTTTCTGATTCTTAAATAAATATTATCTGTTGTTCTTAAAGAGAATATGTAAAATAATGCATATTCTAATTAAGTGATAAAGCGATTGGTAGTGGGACAACTTTCGCTGTTGAGCCTTTCACTAATGAATCGAGCTACCGAAAAAAGTAATTAGTTGAAATTCATTAACAAATAATTAGAAAAGGATTAATGTATAAAACCTTGGTTTTAGAGTCATGCTGAGCTCATAAAAACAAAATTAAATGCTTTATCGTGCAGTGGCGTACAAGTGTACGAATCCTACGATATACATATTGATTAGCCTAAACAGAGGTTTATCCATCGTTCAAATTTACTAGAAGACGTCATAGCAACAGAACCCCTGACCCCTGGTGGGAATCGAATCAATACCGGTCATCGGTTTATTTTGAAAATTCGAATAAAATTGATTATGTGTTTTCGTTCTATCACATTTGGATTAGGGTTGAATTATCATGGGCGAAATTGATGGATTAGAGTGAAAGTTGTTTGTTCTAGAGAAAGACTTTCTCGTTTGAGGCGTTAACATGTGTGCGAAACATCCGATCCCGTTTTTGCATGGATGCATACCCTCCCGAGCTGAACTAATATGTTGTGGAGTTGACTTTCGCAAACAGAGATTGCCAAATGCGTACTTTCGAGATTCCATCTACCTCTGACCTGCACAGACGAGCTGCCGCTGTAAAGAGCATTAAAAGATAAGCATCACCTGTGTAATCTACTCACTGACAAGGGTACAGAAAAAAAAACGTTTCGCAGAAGCGGTGGAAAGAGCTGTTACCCGGAACACGGCGCCTTTTTATTCACATGCAATCACAGACACGAGGTTTTTGGATTTTACCTGGAAGCAACACGCACAACGAGAGCATATCAGTACTTTAAAGGCGATTGATGCTTAGTTGGCATTGGGGAATCTGTTTATCATTTTTGTATTCGTAAAATAAGAGACCACGAATTACGCTATAGTCACCGTAAAAGATATAACTAGATCAATGTATTCCATGATTGATGAAAAGTTCCACTGTGCATAGACATGAATGATAAGTGTATAATGTTTCGATATTTTTGTTTAACATGAAATCTTTCCCACTGTTACGTTGTGACAAACCTTTTCCCTGCCAGAAGAAAGGTACTTCCCTTGTATAAAAAGTCAGATCTTCATCAAGCCGAAGAATGTGGCTGACAACTCTCGGCGAACAAATGTCTCTGGATGGCAATTAAACGGATTATTTTTTCAACAGATTTTGCTCCATCACAGCGATGCGAAAATCCATACAAAAATTAGCTCGTATCTGTTTTTGTTGTATTTGTTCTTCCTCAATCCTACTGTTGTTGGTGATTAGCGACATTGTGAGCCACTTGTTCCTTGATGGAAAGATGCCAAATATATGGACCGTTTTTAAATGATGGACCCTAATGCCTATATCTTAAATCCTGATATTTTGAAAGTCTATATATTGTTTTGTTCTGAATGGAGCAAAAAATGATTTCCTGAATATGAAAATTTCACGACCGTGAGCGATTTGAACAAATCATGATAGTTGACATTTCGTTGTTACACAAAGTTCATCAAAATCGACTTTCTGCAAGTTGATGTGGCTACCTCCTAGCTTCCCTACACTGTTGAGACATTGTTCTCCTTTCCGATTTAACTTTCTGTTCCACCTTCAAAATGTTAATATTTTTGTACGTTCTTATTTTTTGTACAGAGTCCGAGTCAAGTTAATCAAATCATTGGCCATGCTTTTACACTTATTTTGATACAGAATTAATTATTCTTCCGAGCAACTGATACGAGCATGACATCACCACATCTGAATTGTAACTCATTGTCAATGATGAACAGAGTAAGTCAATACTATGAAATCATGATTTGTTACCAAAAATAAATCCAATGACGAGGCGTTATCTTGCTCCTTTATCGGAACTTGCGAAAAAAATCTAAACATCTTCCGGACGGTTTTAGTGAATAAGACACATTGATAGCAAAAAAAATAACGATGAAATTCTACGCGAATTATGAAGCGATTTTCCGCTTGTTTGCATTAGAGTAAGACGTTCGCCCCGCATCCTCGAGGATGTTCGATCAAGAAAGGCACCTGGCAGTATGCTTCACGTGCTTGCAATGAATGAAAGCTCAAATTTGATTTGAGTCATTTGAATTCCCCGACGGCTGGCGTGGTAGTGATATTTTCTCCTAAATCTTGGGCAATCTTTGTTCTTCTCCCAACGCCAGTGTATGTCGGTTTCATTGCACAGACAGACAGGACTCTGCTTTTCAGCCGACATCAAATTTTGATTGCTTTGCTGCCCTGCGGGTGAATCACGGTTGGGGAGTGATGTGTGAAGAACACAAAAAGAGAAGCGATGCAAAAGTATTTCTTATTCATTCAACAACAGCTGGATTGGTTTGCATGTTATATTTCAACAGTTACATAAATAATAGCTCACGGGAACCTTGATTGTACGAACTGGGAGCTCGGGATACCATATGAAACATCAATTGATCTAACGAAAGTAATCGATTGATCGAGATTTTTGTGATTTACAAGATCTTACACTTAGAATAACGAAGATATTGCGAACCACAATTTCAATTGTTAATCTCGAATGATATAATATCTTACGGCTAGCCGCAAGAAATTGAATCAAACCCGCGAAAGAAGGAATTTCCGCCAGATGCATATTCTCAGCCACGGATGAAGCCAGTCAAGATTGGTCCTTCAAGCCTGATTATTACT
This sequence comes from Toxorhynchites rutilus septentrionalis, assembly GCF_029784135.1. Taxonomy (NCBI): domain Eukaryota; kingdom Metazoa; phylum Arthropoda; class Insecta; order Diptera; family Culicidae; genus Toxorhynchites; species Toxorhynchites rutilus. The sequence goes on along the minus strand of NC_073746.1, from coordinate 265,709,311 downwards.
CAGGATGCGGAAATTTATCCGGAACGAAATGGAATCTCCGAAGGATTTATAAACATTCCGTTGGAATTATCATACATCGCTGCTATACTGTAAACCCACTTAACAACACCAACTTAAAGCCTCAATCCATTTTTGGAATCGGGCAGATAGGACATTTTTCGTTTGGGCAAAGCTTGCCTGTACAGATGGATCACATATTGGTTGTATGTAGTGGTGGAAATTCGTGAGCATTTTTCCTGATGATGATTCGATATACACAATTATACAAAGTGACGAAGTAAGTAAGAATACCAAGCATCGAAAATCCGAGTTAACTCACTATTTTTGATTAATGAGTACGAATGAATGCAGCAAACATTTACTCACGAATCGTTTTTTTGCAATGCCGTACCGCTCCGCTGGTTTTTTTTTCCTTTCTATTGTTACTTGGATTTCAAACAATATTCTGGCATGAGATTATTTTTGTGCAAAATCAAAAATTAAAATGCTTCAAAATGATATGTAACTTTGGTGGTGTTTCAATAATAATGAATATCGGTCACCGAGATCTGTAATCATGCCATTTGTTCATTTAGCACTAAGAATTATAAAGAGATTCTTCATCTACCAGGGTTTCCCATAGCTGGACTACAATCTACCAGCCTGATTCTATTCACGGTTTGGTCTTTATGATAACTTAATGATAAGAGATTTGTGATACCAACTAATAAAGGTGCGTCATGTCCGATCCATCCGATCAGAATAAACGAGTAGCCGGGTATTATCGTCCCGAAGTGGGGAATGCAGTGTTACCATCGACGGAGCGAAACAAACATTTTATAAGAAGCTATTCGATTGCGTTTAATCTGAAAGACCCTTTACTTATACATAGTTAAAAAAAAAGTTTATTTTTCATAATCTTGCATGTATCAAGGAAAAATAATTCCGACCAGTACTACACCCATGCAAAAATTTAATACGACCGCGAAACATAATTGTAATTCAGATTTTCAGTTAAAATACAGAATTTCCAGATTTTTTTGAATTAAATTCTAAATATTGAATTTATAGACGCCTACAATACAATACAGGTCTTTTTTATTATTCATCATCACACTCATTTAAACGATCCTATGACTAAACCGATTATGCTGTTCCTAATCTTTGTTCTACCGCTCATCAATAATGTCAGTTGCACTTTTCTATCAGAAAGTTCTCAATTTTGCGAACTTTATAATGAGAAAAGTATGTTATTGTTGATCATGTTGGGTAACTTATTTTTTGAGAGCGCTACGTGAAACGATTCGCTGATGTGGACCTTGATGTGAAAAATTTTGAAGACTTTCTGAAGAAGCCTGAAGATGTTTACGTTGGTATCGAGAAGAAAAATCTGAAAAAGTATTGGATTCAGCACGGAAGCTGAGCTTCAATTCGATTTTTTGTGACTTTTATATTGAACTCGTGAAACAGATTTCAAAGCGATTTGATTTCAGCGATTCGGTTATCAAAACTGCGACCTTGAAAACCCATAAATTTTCGTCAAACTACCAAACCTTATTGATTTGATACGCTAATACCTCAATTCGATGAAGCAGGTAATAGACAAGGCTTGGATAACGAATTCAGCTCCATAAGATTCATTCGAATCTTATGGAGCAAACATTTAGTGACTTAGATATAACTTGGTCCCGGCTGTTGGATGTGAAATGGCGTGATGAGAATTTTTTGTATCCATTGCTAATGTCGTTTGTAAGACCCTTTTTGATAAAATTCATCAGCGTGTGTTGAGCGAATACTTTCGCTTTACAATGCCAACAAAACAAATTCCGGGAATCGGTTGGCCCCCACAGTTACAGACTCTATTTGAAAGCGAAAAACTATGTATTGGCTCAAGGAGGAGTTTCAAAGATGAAATTTCAAAAAAATTGAAGGCAAACTTCAACAAAACCATGTAGAAGCATAATATAATTCAGAAGAATAAACCTTTGTATGATTTATTTGGTTGCATTGATACGACTTCAACAACCCATAAATAAGAAAAAATACATTCAAAATAAAAAAAAACCTTTATTTTCATTTTTTCCCCTTAATTTGTCGATACAGATTTTTTTTTTACTAAGAATATACAGATTTTTTAAGAAAATTTTACAGATAAAATGTGGCAACCCTGCTCCCAATAAATAAAAATAACGCGTCTCCACAATCTATCAAATCCTTTTACGATTGCCTTCTTCATGATTTTCAGTAGTTTTATAGGATAGAAATGTTTTAAAGGTTTATAAAATACACATTCTATTGGTGTCAATACGCCTCTTTTTTGAGCTAATTTTTAGTTAACCACCAAATGATTATTTGGTACGTATTCAGACCTTTTCCGGATTATAACATTTGTTTTGTTTTGTTGTCCATCGCGCGAAGCAGCAATAAAGTTTCTCTGTGAATGCTGTTCACCATTCAAATGCTCAAGAGAAGGAAATATTATGAAGAAAGTCTAAATTATTAATGAATCAATATGATCACAGTAAACTCAAGCTATGAGAAGTGCAACATTTACTTGAAAATTCGATTTTTTCATTCAAAAATGGTAATTTCTACAACTGGACAACCCAGATCATTTTTCGGACAAACCATGATCAGAGGTGGACAAAACATAAACCATTTTGAAAAAAATCGTTATATATATATATATATATATATATATATATATATATATATATATATATATATATATATATATATATATATATATATATATATATATATATATATATATATATATATATATTAACACAGCGGCGAGTTGCTGTGTTAATATATATATATATATATATATATATATATATATATATATATATATATATATATATATATATATATATATATATATATTAACACAGCGGCGAGTTGCTCGCTTGAGTAAATGCTGTACCAGTATGGGTGAATAGCGCTGAGGATATCAAAAAATGTGCTAAATGTTTATTTTGGGTGTTTGGGTATTGAGTTCAAATTTTGTATTAGTGTTTTCCTACAGATGCGTTACCCTTTTAAACTGTTGGAACGCAGCGATAGCTTGTTCAGGATTCCAGATCCAGACTTAGGACTTACGTTTTCAAATTTCGAAATTAAATTTAAAATACCGATGTTGGTTCCAGGAGCCGATTGCAATTACTGTTTTCATGTTCAGGTTTCGAAGTCACCTTCATACTATGATCTCAAAATCAAATTCCGTAATCGGATCTCAAAACATTGATCGCAAAGTTCGCAAATAATAGCAACATTGTAACATGTAATAGTTTTGAATGCACGATATATTCTTATAACGATAAATTTCAAAACAAAAATAAAACGGGCAAACGCAATGCACCAGGCAAACGTATGCCGTCTGGCACACGCTAAAGCTCGGTCGGACCTTACTAAAGGATCCTATGTTTCAAACTAACCGAGTAATCAGCGGAACACAGGTTTGCTTGTGAGAGATCGCCGCTTCTAACGGCGGGTCGGTGGCCGACTCGAATTGCTTCACCTCAACGACTCGGGGCGCCTCGATTGCTTAGCTTCGATAATTGGGAACATTAAACTAAAAGACGTAGTCCCTCGTTGAAAAACTTGCACAATTCTCAGGCGTTAATCACTCTACTCACGATGAAATGACAAATTAACAAGATAACGCACATATGAAAAAAATTGCGAACTGAAAGTCGAAACATAAGCTAATAACATTCTTCAAAAAGGCAGTTTTTCGGATAGTCTTTGTCAGATTTCTTTGTTTCGGACAGCTCTTGGGAACAGTTGTCGTTTGGATTTGGTAATTAAGATAGTCAGAGGGCTGCCCTGAAGTGTAAAATCGGAGGTGGAGGAGAGAACTGATTTGCATTTTTCAAAATAGCGTTCAGCCTTAACGAACCAAGTATAATACATTTTTAATTTAATTTATTTTCATTTATTAAGATGTTATTTTGTCAAAAATAGCAAAAGTAAGTCAATACATATCCTACTAGCTGACGCGGCAAACTTCATTCCGCCCACAACTGCTTTTCTGATTTAAATAATTTCGAACACTCACGTTCCCCGAAAATCATTTTTCTGTGCGCGATCTATATTCGCAGTATATAATCTCTTTCTTGACATATACACCTGAGGGCTGAGACACTTCAATCCTGATACTGACTGTTCAAACCCGTTGCTCTGTTCTTTAGTTGAATCGTGAGAAACGGACACCAAATCATTTTTAAGCCGTTCCAAAATACTAATGTGTTGTGTGATAATATTATATTAATAGTTAATATGAACTTGGTTCGATCTAGCTGCAAAGATAATGAGGTTTTGCGTGTACAGCAGCTACATAATTTTTTTTCTTCACTTTATTGAAAATTCTGAATCCGAAATTAATAAAAATGTGGGCTCACAGCATGAAAGGGAGGATGTTATTGAGAAAGGCTTGGTTATGGAGGACAGAAATTTAAGATAATACTCTAGGGGACATTTTAAGACCTAGTTCACTCTGGCTGAGCATTTTTTAAATTTTGTCTTCGATCATAACATATTTGAATAAGAAAGAAATGAAACAAATGAACAAATATCGGATTTTCACCAGAAGAACCTAGATTCGCCGTCGTGTGTCAAAAAACGTAAGCATGCTGATTCTCAATTTTCAGAGAAAAATCCACGTAAGCGTAATAGAAATGCAGGCAAATCATACATCAACATACTAAGGGCGGTAGTTGCGGCTAAGAAGTTTACGATTACCATTACGTATGTGGTTGTTCAAAAAATTGTTATAACAAAATGTATTTTGAGCAACGTCTGTCAGATGTCAAACAGTTTTACGAAAAAGCATCGTGGGAAACACAAACAGCATTTATTGCCAAATCAACTCGTGTTTCAATTGTTCAATGGAGGAGGGTTTCCGTTCCAGATCAGTGGAAGAAGTTGTCTCATCTTGTAAGCAAAACAAGAAAAAGTTTGTTGTCATTGAAATAACAAGCGACGATTTTTACTCCACTGAAGAGTTACAAAAGTTAATTATCAATAGAAAAAAGGATAAGCGCAAAGTCAATGTGAACTGCCTGAGTATGAAACTCATTTTTGTGGTGAAATCGAGGCCCGAAATACTTATGTTGAAGTATAGCCACGGCCCAGATGATCCATTCTTTGAGTTAGACTTGAGGAAGAGATTCACCTTTTTGATTCAAACCAAAATGGAACTTTTACATGTAAATGGGGACAGCATTTTTCGTGCGAAGTACAACGACATTCAACATCTGATGAAATATATACCTCCTGTAAACTATGAATTCTTCATAATGCTGATTCCCGATTATCAAAACATTGTTGATATTGATTACGACCTGATCAGCGACGAAGAATCTTAAGTTTTTCTCAACCATTTTAATAGTATTATTTTAGTAATGATTCAGACCAAAAATACATCCAACCACACTGAACTGAAAACTATATTCTTTAATTTTCATTCTGCCAAAGTGAACTGAGTGAATGCGTACAAAAACTAAAAGTAATTTTTTTTTGAATATTTATGTGTTATTTTACAAACATTCATAGTTCCAGTGCTTTGAAGACATCCTGCTTGTAACACGTGAGCGATAAAATAATAGAGTTGATTAGGCACGGTCAATTAGTGTGAGCCCAAACTTCAAATTGAATATCTAAAAATAATGTTTTTAACGCTTGGTTCGTTCTGGCAGAACCCCGACCATATGTACACCTCATAAACTGATATATGCTAAGTTTTCCTTGCATCCTAGTATAAAAAGTACAAGTAAATACAAGGTACAGCTGTAAATTTATACCCCGGCTATGTACTACGGCTCTTTTATGACACTACGTCAATTCGACGAGATCGTTTACATTTTACCATTATTTCTAATTGGCTTTTGTGTTCATGTAACTTTACTTCCTCTTGTGGTTCGGGGAATTCCGCGGCGGCAACATTAAATTCTGCCGAAATGATTACAGCTGAGCCGGAAAATTGCGATGGGCCTTGCGGGAACATTGACTAATGATAAAGACCACTGCACTGGCGTCACAATTTGGTAGCAATCATTTATCCAAAACATTCGCTGTTTTTCGAATGGTTACATATAAGCAGAATCTTCATGACAATGTTGTGAAAGTTGCATACACACAGTTTTTGTTCACTTGCGGGAGGGGATTTTCACACAGTTTATTATTTCGAATTGTCAGTGGAAAATCGCCGTATGTTTTCCAGCATGTAAACAACACGCTACGCCATTATGCTATTTCATTTTTGTGCAGTGATGACTAATTGTAGCCAGAGGAAGGATTGTCTTCATGACATGATGACATGATGACGGGAGAGATTAGCAAGCGGAAGGTTTTTAAAGGATACAAGTGTGGAGAGCACGTGTATGTAGGAGCATATGTGGATTAACATAATTATTCATTTCATGAGGGGTGGCTCGCTATAGAATTGAATAGGCGCTTGCTTAGGGGATTTTATGAACCATGTATGAGCTAAAAATAACACCATACTACATTGCATCCCTTAATTATTCAACGTGTAGATTAAAAATGGAACAAGCTAAAATGATGTATAGTGTGTGAAAGTACATTGAAAAGTGATGTTGAAATACACCTTATTTGGGTGGAATCATTGACTGATATTTTGTCATGCTGTCACCAATTATAAATATCGAAATGCTGCACCAAAATAATGTAATCGCAATACAAACAGATAACATTTCTACCAGCATTGATTGCTTCAATTACGGTGTATGGATAGTCTGAATTTCCTGTTCAACATGCTTACATATGTTGGCAGTTTTTCGCCGGCTGGTTGCAATAATTGAAACATTCCAATCATTGAGTCCATCGACATGTGTGCTCATGTCAACAGATGGCACACATAGTAAAAGTGATTATTCTGACTGATGGTGAGCTGATTTTATCACCCGCGTGCTGTTGTTTATCGATAAATAATGATAGAAAACAAAGAGCCGGGAGGATTCAAGATAAACACGGTAATTCGTCAATGCTTCAGCTGTACAAACTTTGAAACCGGAAAACTTTGAGACAACTTTCCTGCTTTGTTGAGTTTACCTGAGGTCTAAGCGATTTATAGGATTATGAATGATTTGAAGAGGGGTTTGACATAAACAATGTAACAACGAAAATAGCACTAAATTAGGTACGGTGAAAACAACTTAAAGCATGTCTTCAATAGGTTTGTTCCGCGGTAGATTTATTCGAATAACGAATTTATAATACGCTCACCTCATGAAAAAAATACAATTGTTGAATGGGTCAAATCGTATGGAACAGCATACATTACAGACCATTGGTTGTACATTGTTTTCGTTTCTGCTCTCATAAATCCGCATTGTCCGTGGGAATATTCTTCTTCTGTGAGGGATGCCAATTGATTATGGATACCAACAGGGCGAAGCATATTCAATCATCACTGAGGAATACTTTTTAACATGGTGTACTTTTCCTGTACGGTTCGCTTCTGGTTAATACAATGTGCTGTATAATGTACCACAGAGAGCTACAACATTCCCGGGATTTCGGACGTTGGCGTCGATGTGAGAATGCTGTTTATTCTCCTTCGTTCCGTATTGTACGACGGTTTGGTTGTTCACTATCTGGTTGAAAACGTGAACCATACATGCATCATTGGGCTTAACTTTGACAGGACATTTAACGTGGGGCTTGGAAAGTTCACTGTAATGGAAGCTGCTGTCAGAAAGTTGTTTTTTATAAAGCAACATGAACTGTTACAAATATTCATTTGAAAGATTTAAAAATCATTCCAATCGTTACTACTTTCAGAAATCAAGGCTCAGAAGTAGATGGACATGTAAAATTTTAAGCGGTCTTTGGACCATTGAAAAACTGGTTTGTATAAAATATCTTTGACTAAGTCGCTTTTACATTTCTAATGGTATTATCTGAAGATGGAAGTAAATTACACCATGAACATTACATGAAAAATCATGAATGGTGAAAATATCATAACCGATAACCATTAGGGTTTATTTTCGCGTTTTTTCCTCTTCAAGTAGCAAAATCCAAACTCACTGATGATCAATTGAAGTGTTCAAAACCAGATTTCTTCATTCGAATTTATGTTCATTGCGTTTATTATTTAGATTGAACTAGTTTTTTCATAGTTTTGGGTCGGAAAATGAAAATCGAAAATGATCTTGAAACGATTCTCACCCTAAAATGGAAATGATCATACTAATGAAAAAATAAAAAATACGGGCTATTATTTTGAGAACCAATTGATAATTATTCGTTATTTCAGACATTATCTATAGAAGTTTCTGTGTGTTAAGGATTGCGAACGATAGGCCCTTTGAATCGGGTCCACATCAAGTCGGCGCCGAAAATAATCGACGCACTGTATTGATTGTCAACGATAACTGACATGTGACATATACCTAAATGAGATAATCCGAAAAAAAGAAACGATGTGCTAACGCTGAATCAATTGCTAATGAAAAGCTCCATTGTTCTTTGAATTATAAAAAGTGAATTTAACATTAAATATTGGGTTCTTAGAGTTTATATTTCATTATATATATTGATTTGTAAGTACAGCTGATTGAATATTCATGGATTCAATATAAATTATTTGGTAACTTTGTTCACAGCTTTTTAACCTAATAACTGCAATATTTCTGAAAAGCTAATTGGATCAAATAGTAAAGAAACTAATTTGTAAGTGCTCCAAAATTGTTTATTTGATAAACGCTAAATAAATACTATTTTCCAGTCGAGTTCACCGAAAACCCGAACTACGAAACAGTTTTTTTTAACATTCTCGAAAATTACGGCATCCAATAAGATTCCAGCCAGTCATGAGCAGTTCAGAGATGCAGTCTCCCAGTAACTGCAAGACCTGCAATCGGCCGGACCATGCCGAGGATATGGTTGCATGTGATATGTGTGGAACCTGGTTTCACTACACCTGTGCAGGGGTGCAAGCCTCTATTTGCGACAAACCATGGTATTGCGGCCATTGTTCTTGCCGATGCGATAGCACTAGTAGTTCAGCGATATATGTGCACTCTGGAAGCTCTAGTGCTCGTTTGCGACTGAAACATCTCGAAGAAACGAAGGCGCTCGACGATCGTCTTCTTCTACAACAAGCAGATCGAGAACGAGTTTTTTTAGACGATAAGCATCAGTTGGAAGCTGAAATTCAGACAGAAAGGCAACTCAGAGGAAGTACTTCGAGTTTTAGAAGCCGAAACAGTGCCAGAAGTCGACGTAGCTACAGGAGCGAGCTACGAACCGTAGTCAACCAATTTCTAGATACACCAGTGAAAGCTGTGGATCCACAACCTGGCGCGTCAACATCCACTCCTGTTGAATCAATCGGGAACGTGGTGCTAGCGGTTCCAGATAAGCGTGATCTTCCACCCGTTCAGCAGTTACCTTCTCGCGACCATCCAGCGGTAGTCCAGGAAGTTGCCGTTCAGCCTGTATTTACCCAATCCAGCGTCGACCAAGCCACAGTGATGCATCCACCGAGAAGTCATTTGCAAACCATCGTTGCGCCTGTCGTATCGATAGCAACAACCGTTCTGCCGCAAACGGCGACAAGTACTGATGTAATCCATCCGTCTGTGCAATAATTTTCAGTACCACTTCACAACGCCTTACAACAGGGTCAACAGAAACAACATCCACCTCGTCAGACAAAAGGAAAATTTCCACCGACAACACAGTGAGGTTCGAAGGAGTCCGCGATACTAGTTACGAATCCAGTGGATAGTCACGTTTCTATGCAAGTCCATAATGAAGGCAAGTTCCAAGTGGAAGAAATCGATACGCAGCAAACAAGGAGACAGCTACAGTTTTATAAGCCAACACTCAACCAAAATGTTTCATCACAACCAGCTTTATCCTTTTTTACCCAGTGGCCGCAGAACGCAAATGTGAGTTTCATGCAGCAGTTCCCAATGGCCAACCAAATTCCAGTTGTACAACCGAATAACTCTTCTTATCCGATGAGTTTCTACCAACCGTCGTATTATCCTATGCCACGCAGCAATCGAGTACGGGTGCAGGAGCTGCACCAGCAACCTACGCATCGCACATCCAGCATAATTTAGGGCATGCCACTCAGCATCCACTGCCGGAACGAAGTTCGAGTTTCTACCATACACACGTCGGTGAAGGAATATTAACGGCACAACAATTGGCTGCACGTCAAGTGGTATCACGTGAGCTGCCCAAATTCTAAGGCGATCCTCTTGAGTGGCCAATGTTCATTAACGCATTTGAGTCTACTACGACTATGTGTGGGATTCAACCAGACGAAAATCTGGCTAGGCTGCAAAAGAGCCTGGTAGGTAATGCCATGGAGAAGGTTCAGAGCATACTAACACTGCCAGCGGCAATTCCCGAGATCATTGCTGTAGAGTATAGAGAATGATAATTTAAAATGTATCACTTTATTCCTCAGAGGTCATTTGGCGGTTGAATAAACAAAATAAAAGAATAATAATAAGAAGAAGATATATGAGTAACATGCCATGAGAACAACAGACCAATCAGAAGAAGGAACGCGGGTAAGCCATGCTATAAAAGCGGGTGCATTTCGGCGCTGCGATTATTCTTACAACGGACGTGGAACGAGCAACACCTAGCAGTGCTAGCAGCAGCAACAACAACGAGGATTGGCACCGACCCGAGCAACAAGCAGTTGAGCTGGGCATCACATCGGTCTACTTTTAGCAGCGGCAGCAGCAGCGGAGTAATTCCGTGCGACCAGAAATTGGGCTGGGCGTCGCATCGGTCTCCCTCAGCGATAGTGAATCGGATTGGGCGTCGTATCGGTCTGCTTATAGCAGCACCGAAGTGATTCCGTGCAGCCAGCGATTGAGCTGAGCGTCGCATCGGTCTCCTTCAACGGTAGTGAATCTAATTGGCCTTCGAATCGATCTGCTTTTAGTAGCAGCATTCGATACCGAAGCTGATCCGAGCGATCACAATGGACGATCATCCAGGCGGTCGCGACAATTGCAACACTACGCGACGAATGCGGTCGACCAGAACAATTGTTTACTTGTGAAATTTCGACATGCGCCTCCACCCAACGTTAACAAGCTCGATACGCTTATAAACTTTGGCAGAGAAGTCAGAAATTTGGTGACCTTTGTCGAAGGTGCCAATTTGCGTGAGCATCTTGCAAATCCAATGTTGCTGTCAGAGCTGGTAGGGAAGCTACCTCCAAGTATTCGACTGGATTGGGGACTTCACCAGCAGAAAGAAGGCCGAGTTACGCTAAAAGCATTTAGTGATTACATAACCTCTATCAAAAGTGCTGCATGCAAAGTTTCAATGCCGACTGAATACCATCAAGACGATAATCGGCGAGGCAAGAAGGAGAAAGGTGGCTTTGTTAATGCACACTCCGTTGAGGAGAAGAATGGGATCCCGCCATCAAGTTTGAAGAAGGAATATCAAGTAAAATCCAAAACATACTTGACTAAGTCATGTCCTGCGTGCAATAGAAGCGACCACAAACTTCGAACCTGCGATAAATTTATTGGCTTCAATATGGATCAAAAAAGACGTTTGGTTGATCAGTGCAAACTATGCCAACGTTGCCTGGGAAGCCACGGAAAGTGGTCATGCAGATCGAAGCAATCATGCGAAATAGATGGTTGTGAAGAATCCCATCATCGATTGCTTCACCCAGTAATCGCCAAACCGATTATCACTGTACCAAAAGCTGGTTCGTCCGGAATTATTTCGGCTCACTGTTCTCGCCAATATGGCGTGCTGTTCAAGGTGATTCCTGTCGTTCTGTCCAGCAATGGGAAATCAGTCTCAACCTTTGCATTCCTGGACGACGGATCGAATGTCACGCTGATGGAAGAGGAAATTGCTGATGAGCTTGGTTTAATCGGAAATATCAGTTCGCTGTGTATTCAGTGGACAGGAAGCGTAACCAGAAAAGAGCCAAAATCCAAGCAAGTGGAGCTACGCATCTCTGGCGTCAAATGTAAAACAGATTATGCCACCTCAGGCGTCCAAACGGTACCTCGTCTTGACTTACCGAAACAAAGTCTCGATTACGGAGAACTATCCAAGCAGTTTCCACACCTAAAAGGTCTTCCTATTTAAAACTTTTCTAATGCAGTGCCACGGATTCTGATAGGCTTAGATAATGCAACGCTGAAATTAACTCTAGACAAACGAGAGAGACACAGCGGAGAACCAATAGCAGCCAAAACGCGGCTAGGGTGGACCATATTTGGAGGTGGCCAACTGGGCACGAAGAATATCGATCACGCAATGTTTCATATTTGTAAATGCGATGCGGATGAAGCGCTTCACGATCTCGTCAACAGCTACTTTGCCGTAGAAACTATGGGGGTAAATTCTTTGCCACTTTTAGAGTCATCCGAAGATCAACGAGCCAGGCAGATCTTAGCGGAGAATACCAGGCGGACTAAATCCGGAAGATTTGAATGTGGTCTTCTGTGGAAGAGTGATAACTTTGAGTTCCCCTGCAGCTACAGAATGGCTGAAAGGCGCTTAGTTTGCTTGGAGAAAAAATTTGCCAAGAATCTAGTGCTGAAATCGAAAGTGATAGACCAAATTGAGGAATATCTGGAGCGCGGATATGCACACATAGCTAACGAAGACGAGCTTCAAAATTCAGATCCACGCCGCGTCTGGTATCTTCCCTTGGGAATTATACAGAATCATCGTAAACCCGAGAAATTTCGCCTTGTATGGGACGCAGCGGCACGTGTAGGAGACATATCGCTCAATTCGATGTTACTCGTGGGTCCAGATCTCTTGACTCCACTGCTGAAGGTAATCTGCGGATTTCGGCAACGACAATTTGTTGCAGTAGGCGATGTTTGCCAAATGTTTCACCAGTTGCTGGTAAAACAAAGTGATTGACAAGCACAAAGATTCCTGTTTCGATCCGATCCTGAACAATCGCCTACAGTTTACGCCATGGACGTTGTCATCTTCGGGGCGTCATGTTCCCCATGTTTGGCGCAGCATATTAAAAACACTAATGCCAAGGAATATGAGAGAACACACCCGGAAGCGGCATCAGCGATTATCAACAATACTTATGTCGATGATTTCTTGATTAGTAGAGACACCGTAGATGAAACTGTACAGATAGTAGAGGAGGTAAGATTTATTTTCGATAAGGCCGGCTTCGGGATTAGGAACTGGCAGTCAAATTCCGAGGAGATTCTTCGACGGGTCGGGGTCACGATCGATGAAACAGCGAAATGTTTTTCAGTGGAGAAATCTACAATAGCCGAACGAGTGCTGGGGATGACATGGCATCCTAAAGACGACTTGTTCGTATTTGAAACACAGTTCCGGGAAGACCTTCTTCCGCTCCTATCGGGAAACATCGTTCCCACCAAAAGACAAGTGTTTCGGGTGGTAATGAGCCATTTCGACCCACTAGGCATCGTAGCCACCTATACCGTGCACGGGAAAATTCTAATTCAGAACGTGTGGCGGTCCGGCGTAAAATGGGATGACCCTATAACAGTGGAAGATTTGAAGGAATGGCAGCGTTGGGTGAGACTAGTTCCAAATCTGATGCAGGTTCAAATCCCGAGATGCTATTTTCCGCATTATATTCAGGGCAGTTACGACTCACTCGAACTTCATGTTTTTGTCGATGCCAGCTTAATGGCCTACTGTGCTGCTGCTTACTTCAGGATAATCGAAAATGGTTCCCCTCGTTGCGCTCTAGTAGCGGCAAAGACGAAGGTTACTCCTTTGAAACCTCAATCTGTCCCACGCAACGAATTAAGTGCTGGAGTGATTGGAGTGAGACTCCTTAGAAGCATTCAGGAGAATCACTCAATACCAGTCCAGAAACGCTACATGTGGACTGACTCAACGACCGTAGTTGCATGGTTGAGAGCAGATCCTCGTACCGGCAATTTGTAGCCTTTCGGGTCGCGGAAATTCAGTCGGAAACAAGCGTTAATGAGTGGCACTACGTTCCAACGAACCTTAATATCGCTGACAAGGGTACCAAGTGGGGACCTGGCCCTTGTTTCAGCCCTGAAAGCTCGTGGTTTACGGGGCCAGCATTTTTACATCGACCGGACATTGATTGGCCACGTCAACCGATTAAATTTTCGGAGCCACAACATGAAATCAAAGCTGTTCAACATCATGCGGTGGTTTGGGATTCAACTATCGACTGTACAAAGTTTTCTCGCTGGGAGGATCTAGTAAAAAATCTAAGCTACTTGCATCACTTTGTCCATCGTTGTCGAACCAAAAATCGGGTAGCGACTGGAAACCGGATTGCAGTATTGCAACAGAGCGATTATGCAGCGGCAGAAACAAGCGTTTGGTGGGTAATTCAGAATGCGGAATATTCTACCGAGATCTCCATTCTGCGCAAAAATTCTGATCTTCCGGATTACGAACGTAGGTTGTTGAAAAAAAGTAGTCCAATCGGAAAGCTGTCACCATATTTAGACGACGAAGGCGTGCTGCGTATGCGTAGTCAAATCAATGGGACTTCTATCCATTTTTCTTTCGAATTTCAAAATCCGGTGATACTCCCTAGAAAGAACCACGCCATTAATCTACTAATTCTCAAATACCATCAACGTTATGGTCACGCTAATATTGATACTGCCGTCAACGAGTTGCGCCAAAGGTTTCACATACCCAAAATTCGTTCTGTAGCAAAGGAGGTTGTGAAACAATGTATGTGGTGTAAAATTTATCGAGCAAAACCAACCGAGCCGAAGATGGCTATTCTACCACAGCCTAGAGTGACACCTTATGTTCGCCCGTTTACCTTCACTGGTCTAGATTATTTTGGGCGGATCGTGAAGCGTCGTCGTAGTAATGAGAAACGATGGGTGGCACTTTTCACGTGCTTGACCATACGAGCTGTACACGTTGAAGTAGTGCACACGTTATCTGCTGAATCCTGTAGACTGGCGATTCGCCGTTTCATATCCCGGAGAGGTGCACCGCAACAAATATTCAGCGATAACGGTACCAATTTCCGGGGAGCTGCTCGCGTGATTTCCGATGAGATAAAAGTTCTTAATAAGCAATTAGCCACCACATTCACCAATGCAGAAATTGAGTGGATTTTCAATCCACCTTCCGCTCCCCATATGGGCGGTGTGTGGGAGCGGAAAGTACGCTCAACAAACGCGCTCAAATCTTTGCACCATAAGCAAAAAATAAACGATGAGGAGTTAATGACACTTTTATCAGAAGCTGAAATGATAGTCAACTCCCATCCTCTGGCATTTGTACCGCTGGAAGATACAACCCAAGAAGCTATTACCCCGAACAACATCCTACTTGCGAGCTCGAGTAGTACCAACACTTCATCAGGGATACCTGTAAATGAGGTAATCTCCTTGAGAGTAAATTGGAAGATGATGCAACAAATTCTGAATCAGTTCAGGAAGCGATGGATTCAAGGCTACCTGCCAACCATAGCTCGTCGCACCAAGTGGTTCAACGATGTTCGCCCGCTTCAAATTGACGATCAGGTGGTCATCGTAGACGAAACGGTTCGTAACGGATGGTTACGGGGCCGTATTGTGAAAGTTTATACAGCGTGTGATGGGCAAGTAAGGAAGGTCGATATTCAAACTTCCTCTGGAGTGTTCCAGAGACCAGCAATCAAAGTAGCTTTGTTAGACGTCCTGCAGAGTAGTAAGGCCGTTTCAAAATCAGGCATTACGGGTCGGGGTGTTAAGGATTGCGAACGATAGGCCCGGGTCCACATCAAGTCGGCGCCGAAAATAATCGACGCGCTGTGTTGATTGTCAACGATAACTGACATGTGACATATACCTAAATGAGATAATCCGAAGAAAAGAAACGATGTGCTAACGCTGAATCAATAGCTAATGAAAAGCTCCATTGTTCTTTGAATTATAAAAAGTGAATTTAACATTAAATATTAGGTTCTTAGAGTTTATATTTCATTATATATATTGATTTGTAAGTACAGCTGATTGAATATTCATGAATTCAATATGAATTATTTGGTAACTTTGTTCACAGCTATTTAACCTAATAACTGCAATATTTCTGAAAAGCTAATTGGATCAAATAGTAAAGAAACTAATTTGTAAGTGCTCCAAAATTGTGTATTTGATAAACGCTAAATAAATACTATTTTCCAGTCGAGTTCACGGAAAACCCGAACTACGAAACAGTTTTTTTAACACTGTGTGTTAGATGAAAAATGGAATGTTTCAACAAGAGGTGTAGCAATCGTTTTTCAAAATTGATTTTCGATCCCAGCAAATGAAAGTTGTACTGGTAAACTTGCTTTCTTTTAGGTAAAATTTTCAACTTCAACTTTTTTCAACATCGTATCAAAAATTCAAGGATACATTTTTGTTCTATTTTTGACGTAGGACTACGTCTAACCGGAAGATATAGGGGGTGAAATGGAAATCTAGGCACTGAACAAGTAGGAAAAAATGCAAGATTTGGAACGCTTATAACTCGAGCATTTCTCAATAGATCGCAAAGGTTTTTGCATCAATTGATAGGAAATATATCTACGCATCTATCATAACGAATAACATTTCATTTTTCTTGAGATAAATAATTGAATAATTGTGAAATATCAACCATTGTCCAAATACACTATGTGCCCATTTTTGATTGGTCCATTTTGTGCTCCTCAAATCGTACCGACCAAAACGGGCAACCAGAGCAGCAGCGAAATAGAATGAAGCACGATTGGAAAGGAAAAAGAAAAAAATGAGGGAAACATTGGTCGCAGTCTCACACATGCGTAATTCTCGAGCCAGCCAGTCAGCTTAAAAATCCCCGCTCCGCTGCCGTAACGATCATTCTCATCCGAACCGTACACCACATCGTTTCGCATCACCTCACATCAACAAACCAACACAAGCAGCCATGGTTGGATATGGCAAAGGAGGAAAAGTGAAGGGAAAGGCAAAATCCCGCTCGAACCTTGATCTGGAGTTCCCGCTCGTGTTGATCTGGAGTTCCCCGCAAGGGTAGCTAGGCCGAGCGCGTTAGTACCAGTGTACCAGTCCACCTAGCCGGCGTTATATAGCTTCGGCCGCCGAAGTGATCGAGTTAGCTGGCAAAGCTGCTCGCGACGATAAGAAAACCTGCATTCGGAACAGAACACATTCGGTTCGGTGGACATCAAGACAACAGGCAGTTGCAGCGAGTGGCGAGTGGCAAACGCAATCGCAAAACGGCATCAGGTAGCAGAAGAAAAAAGTTTGTTTATACAAACTGCTTTGGTGGCAAATCCAGAACAAGGCGGCATCGAGGGCGTTCGAAATGGTTTTTTTCAAAACCACGAGTACTAAGTTTTCTAAATTGGAACCATTCCATAAAACAAGGCGCTTTTCAGGGCCATTAAACCTTCCACAAAAGAGTTTAGGAAATAAAGTTCAATGCTTTCTAAAACATTATCCAAAATAATAATAAAACACAAATTGATGTTTTCATAATTTGTTTGCCAGTATTTGATGAGTATGTGAATTTGGCAGTTGTTCTGAGCTTATTGATAGTTGGGGACTTTCCTGATTATTCAATTTTCACCAATTCTTAAATTGTTTCGAGATTGAAAGTACAGTAATCTACAATTAGTTCGACATTTAGCTAATTGGACGGACATGTAATGTGACTTATTTAGTTGGACATTTTTGTAAACATAGAGATCCAAATTATGATCCCACATTGAAAGTCGACACTGTACCACTGTCATCGCAAATGTTCAATTACAGGTTAAAATTACCTCCAATCCGACACTGAGTAGTGGTAATGCGACGTGTCATTGAATGTAATTTACTGTAAAATATGTCACAAGCTGGATGGGAAGAAATTTTCCAACTGTGAAAACTGTGGCGAGTGACAACAAATCGCTAAACAGGAAGGTTTAGCCGAACAAGATGGGGATATCGAGTGATAACAAAACAATAAACTCTTTAGACTTTTTGTGATCCTGAAAAGGACCCTTTTTAGTCTGTATGTGAATCCAACGAGCGAACAAATCGTAATGAATGTATTTTTCTTCTTCTTCTTTCTTTGTTTTTAAGAGGCTTTAAACTTTGCAGTTCATTCGCCTCTAGTCCAGTGAAGAGCCACAAAACCAGCCCAGAGGGGACTGGCGAAAGGGAAACCAAAAAAATCACTCATCAGATCTGTCCGCTCGACCCTCGGTTAAAGAAGAAGGTAGGAAGGGATCCTATGCTTCATAAGATATTTAATATATGCTGTAAAGAAAAGTAAAAATTTACTGATCCGAGGACCAAAGCATTAACGAAGCACAAGTGACCCAGCGATAGGCGTGTTCCAAAGCCAAAAAACAAAACGGCCCTTCTCAGGAGGATAGGAAGGAAAGGAGAGGAAAGGATTTGGGTGGGATTAGTGGATTGGGAGGGGGTGGGAGTGGTATGGGAAGGAAAGAGGGGAGGAGTGGGTGTGGGGTGGGGTGAAATGAAATGAAATACAGTTTGAATAGATAATAAAATATAGTGGTTTTGAATTTAATGGTATATAGTATAGCTGAAAAATGGAGAGGTTTATTTAATGAATTTATCCTCCTTGGTGAGTGTGGCAGTAGGAATAGGAAGTTGATTAAAGTATAATGTAATGGATAGAAGATAGATGTGGGTATGAAATTATATATTATATTATTTGTTATTTATTATTATTGAATGCGTGTATATACATGTATGAATACCTTCCTTCCGACCCGTACATACATGTGTATACACACATAAACACGCATACATGACTGTGAAGTGGCGAACTTTAATAAGCAATTTCCAAGGTATTTAGTATTTCGGTTTAGATTTTACCAAAGAAGTCGGTTTCTTTCAGAAACGCAATTAAATTGGTTTCTTGGGTCTCGTCTCTACTGAGGATATCTCGGAGACTCTGACCTATGTTGTGTCGGACTCGAGCATCTTTGGTATGTTGACATTCAAGTAAAAGGTGGCTAACGGAAACCGGAGCTTCGTTGCAAGCACATTGGGGTTTTTCGGCTCTGCAGAACAAGTGTGAGTGGGTGAAGTTAGTGTGCCCAATTCGAAGACGGGTAAGGACTTGCCTTTCCTTACTATTGAGACGGTCCTCCCAAGGAAGAGTGGAATTTTTAATTTGAAGAAGATGGGTGGGACGGCCGTTTATCCAACCTATGTCCCAGCTTTCACGGACTTGCTGTTTTACCCAGCGGACAATGTCAGATGGAGGACAGGGCATGTCTGGGGGTTCTATTTTGCTGCCCTTGCCGGCCAGTATGTCGGCGGCTGTGTTTCCGCGGATTCCTGAGTGACCAGGGACCCAGCAGAAGGAGATGTTTTTATTTGAAGCAGCCTCTTCTGTTTGCTTAATCCATGGGTGTTTGCTGTTTCCACTTAGAAGATCGTTGAGACAGCTAGCTGAGTCTGAGAATATTGTGGTAGGAAGAAACTCATGGGTGCATTCTTGGGTAGCTATTAAAAGGGCGAAAGCTTCCGCACTGAAGATGGAGCATTGCGGTGGAAGAGAAAAGCTACCAGTGTATCTACTCTCAAAGATTCCACATCCAACTCCATCGGCACTGACTGAACCATCTGTGTATACCTGGTGGTTGATTTGAAAATTGGATGCAACGAGGTTATTGAAGCAGGCTTTGACTTTTGGAGAAGGGTCTCCCGCTCGAACTGTCTTGAGAAGTTCAAGGTTAATGTTCGGCGGTTTGACGTTCCAATTTCTTCCCGTCGCAGATGAACGTTCACATATATCGGGAAGATCTTTGTTCGTGAGATTTTTGAACCATGTTTTAGCTCTATGTATTAATGGGACATTGTGGTCGCTTTCGGGGAGTGACAAGTGACGGATGGCTTTATTGGTGATGGCTTTTGTTACCAGGTGGGTGAAGGGAAGTTGCCCACTTTCTGCCATTACAGCAAGAGTAGGACTGGTGGGAAAAGCGCCAATTGCGAGCCTAATTGCTTTATTGTAAATTGGTTGAATGGTGTTTAACACCTTGTCCCCTCCACGGCTGAAGGTGCCTATTCCGTAAAGGATTTGTGGGACCAACCAAACATTTACAACATTTAGCAGCGTCTTTCTATGGCCAGAGGCTAGGTTGCCTGCGATAGCCTTGATGATGTTCAATTTCTTTCTGGTGGCTATTTTGGTCTTTTGGGAATGTGATAGGAAGTTGAGTTTCTTGTCGAAAGTAACCCCTAGTATTTTCAATGTCCTCATTGTAGGGATCGGGATTTTGTTGAGCTGAAGATAGGTTCTCCTTCTGAGAGCTTTTCCGATATGTATGTGTTTGGATTTCTCCGGGGAAAGTTTGAAACCTGTTTTTAGAGCCCAGTTTTGGATGGAGTCTAAGGTTTTTTGAAGCCTCTTTCTCTGAATTAAGCCGAAGCAGCTCGTAGAGATAAGAGTGATGTCATCTGCATAGACTATGACCTTTATATGGTCCGGGATAATCTCGAATAGAGATTGCATGGCAATGTTGAAGAGGGTTGGTGAAAGTGCTGAGCCTTGTGGGAAGCCGTTTTCTGGGATCTTTAGAGAAGATTGGTGGTTGTTAATAACGGTTTTGAAAGACCGGTTTTCTAGAAAACTTTTAACGAAGAGACCTAATCTCCCACGAATCCCCCAGTCGAAAAGGCTTTTCAGCACTGGGTACCTCCATGCCCGATCGAAGGCCTTGGATAAATCCAGGGAAACAATATCAATGTGGTGTAATTTTTCAGTTGCGTCGTCTTGGATTTTTTCGATTGCTACCAGGCAATCTTCTGTACCTTTTCCCGCACGGAATGCGAATTGTCTGGGATCAATCAGCTTATTTGACTCTAGAAAAGTCGTTAAGCGTCGATTGATCATTTTTTCCAAGACTTTCCCAACACAACTTATTAGAGTTATGGGGCGGAAATTGTCAAGAAGATGATTGTTCATGTCTGGTTTCGGGATACAGATCATTAAACCCTCTTTCCAGCAACTGGGGAGGGTTCCACTGTCCCAGACTTTGTTGAGGAGCTTCAGAAGTGCTTTTTTCCCGAGATGGGGTAGATTCTTAAGCATAGGGTAGCTGATGTCATCAGGTCCTGTGGATCCTTGTTTGACTTTGTTCAGTACCCAATCGAGCTCTTTGAGGGAGAGGTTTTTGTTGAAGTCAAATTCCACATCGGTATGAAAATCGATGGGAATTCTTTCGCATTCCGTTTTGTGGGTTAGAAAGGTTTGGTCGTAGTTTTGATTGGAGGAGGCGGAAGCAAAGAAATCTCCAAACGCCTCGGCGATGATTTTCCGGTCATTGGTGTATTGACCGTTAATTAGAAGATTATATTCTTTGCTTCTTTTCTTTCCATGAAGCCTGCCAATCTTACTCCATAACTCCTTTGTTGACGCGTTGGGATTAATTTCGCTGACGAATTTAACCCAACTGTTGTGCTTGGCTGTGTTGATAGCAGTCTTAGCTTCTTTGCGAGCCCTTTGGAACTCTGCAAGCAGAGTGGGTCTCAGTGGGCTGTCCGGATGGGCCTTTCTTAATTTGCGTAGGGCCTTACGTCGACCTTTGATCGCTGCCTTCAGCTCAGGCGACCACCATGGGACACATTTCCTGCCAGGGATGCCACTGGTTCTGGGGATGTGCACCATTGCAACTTCTAGGACAACTTTGGAGAATTCCTCGGCTGTCCAATCTCGTTTAGCGGAGAGGCGGTTTTCAATGTCAAACTGATAGCCAGCCCAGTCAGCGTATTCAAATTTCCATCTTGGCCTTGTTGAAAACTCTGGAGAAGTTTGGCCGAAGGAAGTGAAGATTGGAAAATGATCGCTTCCGCAAGTATCATCGTGGATGTTCCAAGAAAGTTTTGAAGATAGTTTGTCTGATACTATAGTGAGATCGATGGCTGAAGTAGTACCAGAATAATGGATTCTGGTGTGTTGGCCGTTGTTAAGAAGGAGAAGAGAATGGTCGGATATGAAATCCTCAATGATGGATCCTTTTCGATCGAGGTATGCACCTCCCCAGGCGTATGAGTGGGCGTTGAAATCACCCATAAGCATGATTGGGGCGGGAAGTTGGGCGAACAGATGGTCCAGTTGGCCGCGTAGAGTGTTCGGATCGGAATCATAAGTGATGTAGATGCTAACGACGGTGATTGGAAAGGGGTGTTTAATGCGCACTACCACTGCCTGAAGATCAGTGGTAATGGGAAGAAGATCATGTGGAGTGCCATCTTTGATTGCGATTGCAACTCCGTTTTTTGAGGGATTGGGACCCTCTTTGAAATATGTGATATATTTTGAGATGAAGTGTTTATCGAAGTTGTTTGGAGTCATAGTTTCTTGAAGGGCTATGACTGTGGGATTAGAGTTTGAAATAAGCATTTTCAGTTCTAGAATATTTCGTCGGATACTTCTGATGTTCCATTGTATCCCGAATTTCTGTGTTGGAGTGAATGTGTTGGTGTTTTTAACTCTAATTCCTAAGTCTTAATTGTGTGTATGTTTGAACTATTCAAAGAGAATTAGTTCGATGGTCCTTTACCCTTGGAAAGAGAAGCTTTCTTTGAGGTATTGGTGTTGTTTTTGTTTGGTGTAGAAGTCTTTGGAGTGTTTGTTGTGTTAGTATTGTTTTTTGTTGAATGTGCGTTGCTGTTGTTGTTATTGTTGTTTTTTGTTTGATGTGTGTTGTTGTTGTTTTCTGTTGGTGTTGTGTTGTTATTTGTTGGTGGTGTAGTTCTTTGTTCATTCTTAGTTCTTTTCTTGTCCTTGTTTGTTTGGATTTCATCTTCGGATTTTTGATCTGAATCTGAAGATGATCCTTTCGCCATTTTTCTTTTATTTTTATTTTTGTTTGGAACATCAGAAGTGTCCATTGAAATGACTGATTCGTTTTCGGATTCCGTTGTTGAGCTGTCGGTTGTCGACTCTGTCATGGAAGTATCGATTGTAGTGTCAATTGGGGGAGTGCTTTCGCGGCTAGAAGAGGCCGAAGCGGCCGAGGCGCAGTTACATTTGCAGTTGCAGCTGGGTGTTGGCTTTTGCAAGTTGGAGAGTCTGTCTTGCAGAACACTTGCAAAAGTTGGTCCATTATTTTGACCGTTGTGTTTTTCTTTCGCCTCTTTGTAGGAGATACCATAATCGATTCTGATTTTTGTGATGTTGTTCTCGGTTTGCCATACGGGGCATTTCCTATTCGAAGAGGAATGGTCCCCTTGGCAATTCAAGCAAAATGCTGAAGCGTTGCAGGTTTTAATTCCATCCTTTTGTTCTGGATGTTCCTGTCCACAATTTCGGCAAAGCGGGTTCTCGCGTTTGCATCGTTTGCTAGTATGTCCAAATTTGTAACACTTAAAGCATTGCATTGGGTTGGGGTAGAAATTTCTAGTCCCAGCCCGAATAAATCCAAAATTAATGAAATCGGGAACAACAGTTCCACGAATCGTCAAAATAAGAGTGGCAGTTGGTACAACAATATTGTTCTCCTTTCTGGTGATGCGCTTGACATCGATCACACCTTGATCGGAAAGCTCTGTCACCAGTTCGGATTCTTTGATGTCCATGACATCACGACAAGTAACAACACATTTGCGTTGGTTAAGGGTTGGGTGGTAAATCACTTCAATAGGGGTTTCATCAATTAATTTGTTGATTAAGAGGAGCTTACCAATGATATCTTCGTCCTTGGCCGTAAGGATATATTGCGTCCTCTTCTTGTCGTCTCGTTGCGGTCGCGCTGTGTAGTACTTCTTTCCTACAGCGTTGGCGATCGTCTTACTCACGACGAACGGGTTAGCCGGAATCACGTTCTCTCCTGTGGCACGTAGTAACAGGATCTGTAGGTTGCCGTTCAGTGGATCGGCCCATCTTGGAGCAGTACGTTGGGTAGGTTTACCCTCGTACAAATTTGTAGCCCGGCCTCCCGGAGGCCCGGAGCTACTGGAAGCCATGCTGTTGTCAGGCTATCCCCTAGGTATAGCCGACAAGTGGGTTAATCTTCAGATGAAAACACTGAGAAATTTTGTTGGGTCTTTACACTTGGGGATATGTGTCCAGAAATTCGCACTTTTTTAGCAAGAGCACAAAACCACCAATTATCGCGAATAAACTTCCAAAATTATTTTAAAACTGTTTTTCCTACTGTCACTTCACTGTCCGTATGCGCGTGTTATTTCTTTTTTTTTTTAATTATAACTAGAGATCACTACAATCACTACAAAATAATTGGCAACACTCCCCGGAAAAAGGGGGCGTGGCGTCAGTGACGCCGTAAAAAGCGCGCGCTTTTCCGGTTTGCCGGTAAGCGCCCGCTCTCCACGGTCGAAACGAGCTATTGCCTTTTCCCGCTCTCCTTCTGCTGCCACTTAAAGATAATTAAAAATAACTCCTTCGGAATCGCCAGGGGGAGACGTCCTAGTCCGCTGTCCAAAACGCCAAACTGCCGAGCTGAAAAAAACGTGACCTTCTCGGTCGGAGGTTAAAATCAGTATGTTGATGTATTTTTTTGCCATCGCTCCCTTTTAACGCTCATTCGTTCGTCTCGTTGGACCCGCCCCTTTGGCTGAGTCTGCCGATTTGTCTCTATCCTGTGAGTGTGTACCGCTAGAGTATAAAACACGTGGACCCCAAAAAAATATCTTATTTTCTTTCAAACCGTAAACCCGTGTGGTTGTACGGCATCGGCATCGTGTACTCAACAAAGGAGGAAAAGAGAAGGGAAAGGCAAAATCCCGCTCGAACCGTGGTGGTCTGCAATTTCCCGTAGGTGTATCCGCCAATTGCACCGGAAAAGGTAGCTAGGTCGAGCGCGTTAGTACCTGTGTACCAGTCCACCTAGCCGGCGTTATATAGTTTCGGCCGCCGGAGTGATCGAGTTAGCTGGCAAAGCTGCTAGCGACGATAAGAAAACCTGCATTCGGAACATAACACATTCGGTTCGGTGGACATCAAGACAACAGGCAGTTGCAGCGAATGGCGAGTGGCAAACGCAATCGCAAAACGGCATCAGGTAGCAAAAGAAAAAAGTTTGTTTATACAAACTGCTTTGGTGGCAAATCCAGAACAAGGCGGCATCGAGGGCGTTCGAAATGTTTTTTTTCAAAACCACGAGTACTAAGTTTTCTAAATTGGAACCATTCCATAAAACAAGGCGCTTTTCAGGGCCATTAAACCTTCCAAAAAAGAGTTTAGGAAATAAAGTTCAATGCTTTCTAAAACATTATCCAAAATAATAATAAAACACAAATTGATGTTTTCATAATTTGTTTGCCAGGATTTGATGAGTATGTGAATTTGGCAGTTGTTCTGAGCTTATTGATAGTTGGGGACTTTCCTGATTATTCAATTTTCACCAATTCTTAAATTGTTTCCAGATTTAAAGTACAGTAATCTACAATTAGTTCGACATTTAGCTAATTGGACGGACATGTAATGCGACTTATTTAGTTAGACATTTTTGTAAACATAGAGATCCAAATTATGACCCCACATTGAAAGTCGACACTGTACCACTGTCATCGCAAATGTTCAATTACAGGTTAAAATTACCTCCAATCCGGCACTGAGTGGTGGTAATACGACGTGCCATTGATTCTAATTTACTGTAAAACATGTCACAAGCTGGATGGGAAGAAATTTTCCAACTGTGAAAGCTGTGGCGAGTGACAACAAATCGCTAAACAGGAAGGTTTAGCCGAACAAGATGGGAATATCGAGTGATAACAAAAACACAACACCAAAGGTTCTTTTCAGAACCATCAACATATTCATAAAGAGTAAACAGTAAACTAATCCATTTTTCAGGTAGATAGGTAGGTATTCACGTAGGTGAAGAAAATAAAACAATATATTTAAAATATATATTTAACAAAAGCTGTCCCCTTTGTATAGTCCTACGTCACTCCGGTTATGTCCCCGACATTACCCACCCGTCTTTTTATATTTATTTATTTGTTTTCTGATTTTTAACAATTTGTGCCTTTTGAACTGCTATATCGTTTTTGATCATTTACCAGCAAACTACATAACCTCAAAAGAAGTTTAAACGATAACGATAATGTTGTCGCAACTCATTTATTTATACATTACGAATCCTATTTTTAAACCAAGTCACATTTAGGGAATAGATCGCACCACAAGGGAAATGTTCCAAAATTGAATTCCAAGAATAGAAGTTACTCTCACTACATTTTACTCCCGATATAAACAGTCTATCGTAGCAAGAGAATCGTCGCCCAAAGTGACTTTTCTGAGTTCCTTGTGGAGCCCAACTTGCGGATAAATTATTAAATGAATATCAAACTTAGTTTGTAGACAATTTTTACATGATCCAGCAATATTTTATTTAATTTGATGATGAATTGACTACAGTAACACATTTCAAAGTCATATTATATGGGTTTCACAAAAAGCTGCAGTACAAACCATCCGCACTATAAATTAATAGAAAGTATAATACAAACAGAATAATGCTATGGTTATAATGTTATTACTTTTGTACATACCGTACAGTTACACTTAGGTGCCTATTATATCAAATTCCTTTTCGAAACCCTATTTAATTTGAACGAGAAAAGTGTCACCCATATCTGGGTGACGGGGCGACGAATGGTTAACCCCAAGGAAGATTATTTTTTTTGTAACAAGCATCCAATTCTTTAAAATTCATCTTTGGAACAATATGTGTATTAGCGAAGTCCTCTTTCTACTGTTTCACTTTGGCGTACATCCAGAAGGCTGCACTATGGATTGAGTTTCTATCAAAATCAGTGTTTGGGTATCGATCAAGATTAAATGATACACAATTTCTCATGCAAGTAACCTCTCACGAATATATAACCAAACATGAGTGGATCATTCAGATACTTGTATGAATGACAGTAATCACTTGTGCTACACTAAATGATTAAACGAAGAATCGAACGAAGACTGTTGGTTGCATATCCGAGCTGTACCTAACATCGCACACCATTTTCGTAGCCTGCATACAAGTTTGAACCGCATATATCGTCTCGTTCTATTATAGCGAAAACTGCTGCACAGACAAGTGCAGAGCAATGGGAATGGGAAAAGAGCTAAAACGAGAAAGTTTTTGTTTCTCATTGGTTGCGTGTAAAACTGTGCGGTCCATATGAATATACATATTTTAAGAGATAGCAGTGTTGAAAATGAAAAATATAATCTGACTACCCTTCGCTTAGACTCTTTCTAGCTAAATAATCATATAGTTTGCACTCTCTGAGACTAATGGATTGGGATCTGCTACATTAGGTGAATATGAATCATTCGCTTTGCGTAGTCCGAATGATCCTGTTGTTTCATGATACACAGAGAGGTTCGACATGTATATGTTAGAGGAGAAGAAAGAATTAAACTTTCTGCACTGAAAGCGTACATGACGGTTTTGCTTGCGTGCTGGTGTATCATGAAGTGCGAACCGAATCAGAGCTGTCTCGTTCTCTTTTGTGTCGTGGTTTGTAGCACGTATGTCACCGGGGGAAATGACTTCTGTAAGATCATATTTGCACGAACGAGAGCGATTTATTCAGTAAAAGGATCAATCGGCAAACACTGATCAAAATCAACTATCAAAAACACGTGTAATTTTTCTGTCCGCTTCAGTATGGTATTCACAGTTTCACCCTTCGCGTACGACTTAATTTAAGAGCGGACCAAACGCAAACGCTTCGATGGGTCACGCATAGAGTAATTTCACTACTCTGCTGAGCGAGTTAGTGCCTTGTGATATGCAAGCACATCACGAGAGAGACTCGATATTGTACGTTTTGGCACAATCATTCCACATCAAGCGAGACTCGACGTTGTACGTGAAAGGGTTAAGACTCGGGACAGTTAGACTGCGTCTCAAATGTCTACTGTGAGGCGAAAATTTCCATACGAATCATAGTTTTATAGTAGTTAGTAGTAGTTTTGATATATGAGGGGCTTAGAATGATTTGATCAATTTCTTGAAAACTTGAAAAAATTAAAAAAAATTGAAAATGTTCAGCGGGAAGATTGAGAATTACAAAATCCCTGTATATATTTGACAGAATGCATAATGCACAATCATTATCAGGTTTAATTTTCTTTCGTGATTTCACTGATGATTTAAATTAAGACTGTTGCTCGGCTTATTTGGCCACATCAATAATGAAAATAAGTCACAATAAATTTTTCATCCATTGAAAACCAAACCGTTTTATCATTTCAACAGCATTTTGGCACAGAATATCGCGACACAGTGAATATTTTTTTCACCATTTCTTTGTTTCTTTCATATGAACTTCAAATTAAATGCCCGAAGACAGTTTCAAATTGTTAAAATGTGAATGATAATTATTACTTGATATTATTTGAGTGCATTAAACACGTAATCCTGACTAATACTCACACTTTTATATGAATTGTGTGGTATTTTTGAAACAAGTTCCCCCATCTTGCACTGTAATGAATTGTTATGAAGTGCCCAAAATGATTGATGCGAAACTCTCGTAAATCTATAAGAAAATGACTGAGCAATAATTGTAGGTACATAAGTACAAGAGGAAGTTTGTATCTTCAATTTCGACCAATTGGAACAAGGTTTTCCGTTTGGATATAGGTTGAGATTTTTTTTATTGTTCGATAGTTTCTTGACATATATTATTTTATTCAATTTGGAAAATTGTTATGGAGTGCCGAAATCGATTGACGCAAAAACCTCATCAATCCATCATGGAATGACTGAGCAATAAGCGTTTGAAATTGGACATTTTTCACGATACGATCGATTTTAGTTTTTCAATTTGTACCCCCAATATGTTCCCGAAAGACGTAATCCTACGTCAAAATGTACTTCACTATAATATGAAAACGTTATCTGACACATTTTCCACAAGACTTTCTTCCTGGTTACGAAAAATATTTAGAATATATTACATAGGATACGATATGGAAATGTTGATTTTCATCCACAATTTGCATTTGAAAATGTGCTTTTTCCACCAGAAAATCCATCATCATGTTCGTTTCACAATAACGGAAAACGAAACTCAATGACGTCAACGCGGATTCGAATTAAATAAATTAATTCCAATTATACAAACAAAATATTCATAAAAAATCGAAAAACAAAAATACCATATAACCGGTAGGTACGTGGTAGAAAATACACTTTTATATGTTGAAAAAAAAAATCAGTCAAATCGGTCGTATAGATCCTGGAATAAATGTGCCGCTAGGTGAAAAAACTAGGTTTGGAGGAAAAACGCACCTCACTTATACTGCAATGCGAAATCAAATTTTTCGATTTTCCAGATCGGTGTCCATGTGATTTAATCATTTTAGAAAAAAAAACAACCCAGTGCCACATTGAGCACATAATTCGTACCGAACAGTATTGGCATTTTCTATAAATCGTCGCCAGTTGGACGAAATCAAAAACTTTACAGAGAAGTAGTGATATATTGCATTTCGCACTTGAGAAAAACTAGAGAAATAAACACTGCGTATTTCACGCTTCAGTATATGTAAAATTTATTTCGGTTGCGACCATTTTAAGGTATTTCGCAGTCCGAACAAATAAAGTTGGTTGGCAACCAACAGAACGCATAACAGGTATATTAACATTTTGAATTCGGCCATGCAACTATCGTCCACGTATTACGGAAAGCGAAACTTTCTGTTTTTCTGCGCTTCATGTGCGTTGAATGATTTCACGCTCCCGCGAATAAAACAGATCAAACATTCATTCCCAGTCCATGGACGCCTTATATTTCGATCTACCTTTATTGGTCAACAATTTTTTTTCGAGCTGTCGTGAAAAAAAAAAAGATTAATTAGAGGGTTTTCTGTTTGCACTCGAATATGCTTTGTATGCTCGGTTTGCATTTACCATACACTCGTTCGCTTCAGCCTTTTCAAAACGGTACGCATCATGTGTCGTTTCATCGCTGATCCGGATTATGGCCGCTGAACATTACTTACTATTTTTTTCGGCAGACGATGAAAATGTGACAGAGTTGATTATTAGCCTTAAATCGTGGGTGTACAGAGACATTCTTGTGGAAAAGCTTATTCTAGGTGCATTTTCGGATGAACAAACCGAAGTAAACAATTTTAAAAAATCGAAGTCCTTTTTTTTCGCCTTATATTCCGAGCAAAAAGTAGCGGTCAGACTGTTCGGGTAAGTTGAAAATAAAATCTGAAAATCTAATTGAAACTTCCAACTGAAAATGAGTAGTGAATTCAAAATCTACGGATAGCTATTGGTATCATATTGTACTCCACCGGATTCAGTGCCTGGTTATGGTTTCCCACAATTAAATAAGAACGTGATTGCTCTTCATCGCTTCTGTTCGCACAGCATCCGCGTTAATCGAAGCAGCAATAAAAATAGAACTCAATTTAGCACACCATATCCGGTCGTATGCAGCTGTGGTCGATGCACACGATGATAGACGAAACAGTACACCGTAGTTTATGTTGGTTTACTGTTCTCGGCCCTTTAACAGGAATCGATTCTATAATTCAAGATTTTTTTTTTCAGAGTAAAGGAGTGGAAAATAGCGTAATGAACTTGTAGGACACTGTTTTCGCCTGCCCACAGAATTCATTACAATAGCTCGGTTATCAATCAGGCATTTTCTGTCAAATTCCTCCTTCAGTCGTGAATATATATAAATATTCTATATGAATGCGACAACTGTAAACATCTGATAGAAACAGAAATCACGTTGTCACAAATTGCTCTAATAAATTAAAGCTCTTTGCCAAAAACGAACAAGAACAGATCCTAGCCAGTTAGATACCCGCTAGAAGAAAAACGTAAGATTCAACAAAACATTGATCAATGTTAATAACGATTACGATGATAATTTCAATAACGTTAAAATTGGCCTAATCGTATTCCGGAAGCATTTAATTATACGACGAATCGACTGAGAATAATCAACAACTTTTTCAAGCAGAAGTCCTCTCGAATTAAAAGTCAAAGCTCTTTTTCATGAACTCATTTCGATGCTGCGATGCTCATTTTCCCGCTGGTGGGAGTTGAGAACGATACGCCGAAAACAAGCTGTTGCCGGTTTCCTCTGAATAAAGCTATAGCATTATTCATTTCGTAGGTGGTGTGGGGGTGACTTTGTTAGCACGCAATCAAGGAGCGACGAAAGGATTATAATTCCTTCTGTTTGGGACAGGACTGCTTCAGTTTCGTTGCCATACGTTTCGTTTGAGATTCGAATGATTTATTTGATAGTTTTTCGAAACGCCAAAACTGTGTGGGAGATCAATTCTACAGAAATGTCCCATGACGTTGTTTTGCTAGTTGAATTTGAAAATATTTATAGCGTAAAGCGTTAACTCCTCTCCTGGCCATCGAAGTGTAGTTTTCGAAACGTCCCCTTCTGCCGAATGAGTTTAGAAATCACAGCAGATGTTGCAGAAACATTATTTAATTCTGTCTAATAGTGATAATGAAAAACTTTATTGGATTCTAATGATCGTAATAACAACATCAAACAGATTGATGATCATCGTTTATTTCAGATAGAAGTATGATACTGGATTGAAACATTTTCTTGAATCAAGATGGAAATGCCTTCATATTTAATTCAAATGAACGATTATACTTAGGCGTTCAGCGATCAACGATTCGATAACACTGAAGAAATTTGTGACGCAGTTACATCGTACTTCAAAAAGTTGGACGCTATGCACTTCGCGCTCGGAATAGAAAAACTCTCGCCACTCTATGAAAAATGCCTCGAACGTTACGGCGATTATGTAGAAAAATAGAAAATAAAACGTAGATTACGAAAATTACCTTTTTTTTGTCCTAACTTTACTTTTCCGCGATTTCTGAGGCACTGAATCTTATTTTTCGAACGACCCTCGTATATACCGAGAGTGTCATAGAGTTTGAAAATAGAACAATGAAATTTTTTACTATTCATTATATTATTATTTGTTCATCTATTTTTTTAACAATAAAACTAAAAAACTGAACGGAAAAAATGTATTCATGACTAGATTAGTTAAGAGCTGATTAAGTGAAAGGGTTAAAAAAAAGTTGTGACATGGCGTACACGATTCTAGCTCTTCTGGTTTTCTGAAATGAAAAATTCGAACAGATTCTGTTCTGACTCAGTAAAGATGCCGCTATCGCATGAACCTCGGACACGTCAAAAACATCGTTTTTTGACAAAATGGCGGCCATTTGAAAAACAAAATGCGTAAAAAATGTTTTTTCTGACGTTTCCCGATTTTTTAAATAGTAAAATTAAAAAAATATCACTTTTTAGAGGTTCACACGATAGAGAGATGGCTGTGGATTGTATCCATATAAATTCGACATGAATCGGTTCAGTAGAACTTGAGATATCGTGTACGCCAGTTTGAAAGACTAGTTTCGAGAAAAACGCGTTTGAAGTCCTTTGTTATGGCCGTACCAGGTTAAATACCGCATCACTAAAATGGCTCTAACTCGGTAATAATAGGATTTTCGATAAGTCCTTTCTGGGGTATATTCTTGGATGCCGAAACTGCAGTAATATGAAGGAAAAACATGTTGATTTTTTCATATTTCTAGACTATAATACTGCCTTAAAGTATTAAGTTATTGCATGAATTTATTCGTTTTCAAAGCAGATAACTGGTTGCAAAAAGTGACGAGCCTGATTTTTACCACAGAAAAACAGATGAACCCATTCTATACTTTTACATTCGAGGATAATTTTGAGGAAGCGAATGCTTGAGGAGATTCTCGGAACTGGTGGAGCTTTTGAAGCTGGTGGAAAAGCGAGTTCATTCATGTTGCTGCTGAAAGACATTAATCGCCCACACCACGTTACTAACGTCAGAGTTTAAATTGATAAACTTGTATCCACGCCTTCATTATTTTATGAACAATTCATTGGTACTAAAAATTTGAATTTTTCAGTAGTTCTCCGTAAAAATAATTTTTACAAAGAATTGGATGTCAATCAATACTACCATTCTCCGGCATTTGAAATCTAGGTCGCGAAAACGAGAAATACTTAAATGCTAGAACAATCAAACAATTGTCTGCGCGAAGATAACTTTCCGCCGTCGCATCTGGATAGCGATAAAAGTACATGCGATAAATAATAGATGAAACGAAGCTAGTTCAATCAACTTTATAGGTTTTCCTTCCTAGGATACCTAAGGATAATCTCTGTCGCGTATTGTAACCTATAACATTTTTGCAATTTCGTTTTTCGAATGGTCGATAGTTCGCGTTTACATATTCACATCACTTACCTCAGTGAATCCTGATTCTTACCTCTGCCCACCAACAACTATCCCTCCCATGATATTCGCTAGAGAACCACGCTATAGATGTGACCCTTCTGGCCTTCGGGAGGCGAATATTATACTAACATTCCTTCCCTTCCCCTGGTGACTGTAAGGCCGTGTCCGATGTCGTTATTGACTATTTAAAGCTCGAATCACCGAAACTTGCACAATGAGAATGATTTGCTACTCCCAAGCGTGTTCAGTGTGTTCTTTGTACAATTTCGTTGGTTCAGGTCAATCAGAGAGAGCATCTACGAACTGTACAGTCTGCCCAAGCTCAAGCTCAAACTCAAGAAGAATTGCACAATTTTCAGACACTCTGAAGATTATGCATCGTTTTATAAAGAAAAGTGGAAATTGTCAGAAAGTAACATGGGACAACTATGCGTAGAACAGCAGTATATATCATTCAAATGAAAAAAAAATGATTGCATTTGGTTATTTTGTTTTGATGTAATGATGATTTAACCTTAGTGACATCTATTCTAGGACATACTGTATATCACTAGATGATATTTTTTTAGTCTTCTTTGCTTAGTTTTCATTGGAAATTGTTTTTGGAAACTAGCAGATCAAGCGCACTTCGTCCCACCCAAAATTTATCTTTTCATTTAAATAATTTCGAACATTCCCGTTTCCACCCGAAAATGTCTTTTGATCGTACATGTGTCTTCGATAACAATTGAAATTTTAATGAAACACTCAAGCGAACTGAGAGAATTTGAGCGAATCACAAATAGAATCAATGAATATAATAAATATACGATCTAGTAGAACATCTTTCTGAACATACGAATATATTCGTATTCGAATTACGCCTATAAAGGGTGTGTCACATCAAATTGCATCACGGAAAAAACGCTGTAGAAATTTAATTTTTAGGAATTATATCTTCAGCTTCCGCTTGTAATCAGATAAGAGTGTATAGATCACGTTGGCCATGCTTCACTGTCAATTTTTCGTAAATTTGGAAAAATGTCGTCGAACGAAAAAGAGCGTCGTGAATTAATCCTGTGCACTCATTTCGAGAATCCGGTGTTGTCACATCGGGACATCGGTAAGATGCTGAGAATCGTCCAATCCACGGTCAGCAGAGTACTAAAACTATACTTCGGGAACCTAACCATCGACCGGAAGGTGAAGAACGGCAAAAATGGATGCTCCGTCAGTGAAAAAGATCACAAGCGCGTAGTTAAGCAGTTTAGACGTGATCCGAGAAGTTCGGTCCGGTATGTCGTCAATAAGCTGAATTTGTCAAGTTCATTCGTCCAGTGGACCAAGCAGCGGGAGGGCCTGCGTACATACAAGGTTCAGAAGGCTCCTAACCGCGACGAAAGGCAAAACATGGTGGGGAAGACGCGAGTCCGGAAGCTGTACACCGAAATGCTGACGAAGCCGCATTGCCTGGTAATGGACGACGAAACCTACGTCAAAGCGGACTTTCGTCAGCTGCCGGGCCTGTTGTTCTTCTCCGCAGAGGACAAATTCAGCGTTCCGGAGGAGATACGCAAGCAGAAACTATCCAAGTTTGCCAAAAAGTATATGGTGTGGCAAGCGAACTGCTCTTGCGGAAAGCGGAGCGCCCCCTTCGTGATTACCGGCACGGTAAACGGGCAGGTTTACCTTAAGGAGTGCCTACAGAAGCGCTTACTACCACTATTGAAGCAGCACGAGGGCCCGACCATCTTCTGGCCGGATCCCGCTTCGTGCCACTATTCAAAGGACGTGTTGGAGTGGTACGAAGCCAACGGGGTCACCTTCGTGCCAAAGGAAATGAACCCGCCCAACGCGCCGGAGCTTCGCCCAATAGAGAAATAATGGGCGATTATGAAGCAGGCCCTCCGGAAGAACCCAAAAGTTGTCAAATCGGAGGCGGACTTCAAGAGAAAATGGATTTCTGTTCAAAAAAAACTACAACCTGACGTTGTACAGAACATTATGGACGGAGTAAAGAGGAAGGTGCGAGCATACGGGCTTGGGCTCGAAGTATGAATAAAAAGAAAATGCCAAAAGTTGTTTAATAGTTTTTATTTTACTGTCTAAAATTTTCAAAGGATCGGTCTACTGGGCGAATTTCTACAGCGTTTTTTCCGTGATGCAATTTGATGTGACACACCCTTTACGCGTATAGTGTTCCTGAAAGGACTTTCAGGTACATTGTGAATGTCACTCAATACTAATTTTTGGTTTTTTAGACAAACTAGGCATGTGTTCCCGTGGCCGAATGGTTAGCGTCCCACACTATTATGCCGGGGGTTCGGGTGCGATTCCTGTTCTGGCCGGGGGATTTTTCGTCAAAGAAAATTCTTCTGGCTTGCACTGTGGTCACGCGTATCCTAGAGCTTGCCACTCCAGAGTACATTCAAGGCGTGTTATTCGGCATAGAAATCTCAACCAAGTATCACTAATAAAAATGATGCGAGTAATGCTACGTTGAGAAGGCAAAAGTTCCGCTAGAACGTTAGTGCCATCCAAGAAGAAGAAGAAGGGAACAAACCATTTTCGTCAGAATTGAAGTACTGAAGTTGAAATGTGAGCTATTGTCCATTTCAATTGAAATTCTATTGATTATTATATCTATGAACTTGCAGTTTAAAGCGAAACAATTGTCGTTAACATTAACAAAGTAAAATCAACAAAATAAATTGGTATTAAGAGACGGTGCGAAATTTCAAATTTTCACAGCAATCTGAGATGGTGCTGTCAATGGTCGAGTTGTCATGAAATCCGTTTATGCATACACTTGATAATTTCCATATTTTGCGATGCGAAACGAATCGTTCGAAAAGTTTATGTGACACTTCTACATAACTTTAAACTGAAACTACCATGCTCGCATGTTACACGTGTTGCGCTGTTCTGAACTAACCGGATATGGCAGCTCTTCGAATCTCACATGACTCATGCAGTATCGCTGACACAAAATCAATCACCTTTTCCATGGGATGCACTACGTATGTGTGTCCTATCTAAATTTCGAAGCCTGAAAATTGAATTCACATGATCACCTTATTCACCTTAGTGAATTGCCGTCAAACCCAACTAATCATCCACTGATAATTTTCTTTTCCGTTATAATTGCTATAAAGTTGATTTTTTCGGGCAGTGTTTATGATGATGCTTTCGTCAGGATTGCCTATTTGAAAATCGGATTTACTCAATTTGTACAATAGTTTCATTCCTATCTCCTACAAATTGCACTATATTTGCCAACTTAAGCTCAAATTCAATAGAGATAGCCATTGTGTGTCGATTTGTTCACTCGTCCACTGAAATAGCAAAGGGAAAAGTAATGAATGAATATACGAATGAACAAATGGCAATTGATTATTTTGTTTCATACCAAATGCAAATAAAACTATTACGCCTAAACACTCTTATGGTGTCTCACAGCACAGCTCTGTTGAATGAATCGATGGCAATTCCTTATTCATCTTGATGTGTCAAGAACCTATAAATACAATCACGAGACTATTCTACGCAAGCTTTTTTCCCCTATGGGGATCCACAAAGGCTCGTGTGACTTTTATCTTACTCTCCGGCACTATCAGCAACAGAAATCGACAAGCCAACGAGCGTTCATGTGTGTGATAGTTGCACAGGATCACTTTTTCTCGCCACTCCATTCATGTCCGGTTTCAAAAGAGCTATCAGCATCATCATCCTCCATCGTCATCGTCATCTATACGAAACGAGTCGAGTTTGCTGGTTTGTTATTGTTATTAGTTTATTATGTCGGAGATGATCTCCGGCGGGCGTTTGTGTCAAGCAGTGATAATCCTACTCCCAGTTTCATTTCTGGGACCTTTGGTCCCCGCTCAGCATAATATCTGATGTGGCGGCCTCTTGCATGTACCCACTTGTCACAGTATCGGTTTTGATTATGGATAATGAATTTTATATGAGCAATCATCGTCGGTCCATTGAGGGTGTATTTCGAGTGGTATGTATTCTGCTCATTCGCATGATATTAAGTGCCAATCTCGACTCGGTGAAATCGGCAATATAGGCATACCATACCGTTTATTGGGTCAGATCTGAAAATATTTACAAGCTCGTACACTTGTTGCGGTATTTAGTCGGGTGAATACTATGGTTGTCGAGGATTGGCTTGACAAGCAATGAAAACTGTATTTACGTTTATGTATCGTTTCAAGCATTATATATAACGCAATCCTGAAGATTGTAACCGATATAATTGATTTGAATTGTTACATAAATATTTATACCATGAAAAGCGAAACTTTCGTTACTTCTGGGAGCATGAACCAGTTGAAAAAAAGTAGTGAAGGGCTGAAAAAAGCATTTTTCTTTTTTTTTCTGACGGCTGGGTGGTCCCAATAGAGCGATGTGAGGTAAACGATATCGTTTTTGTTTATATTTCTTTTCATATTGTAAATTGTTAATTGGAATGCGTCTCACGATGATACGCATTTCAAAATTGCTTTCAGTTACAGCGCTATTTTGGTACAACTAATACAGGCAGCTGATTTGACAAGCCATCAACACATTAAATGAGCTACGGAACTATATTTGGCGAACTGGAGGCAGATTGATTGAATTAAGATTCTCTTACTGACAAACCTGACTGACGCATTTTCACCATTCTTGTGCTTTCCGGTCGGATTGTTGTGACAC
The DNA here is from genome assembly GCF_029784135.1 of Toxorhynchites rutilus septentrionalis. NCBI lineage: Eukaryota > Metazoa > Arthropoda > Insecta > Diptera > Culicidae > Toxorhynchites > Toxorhynchites rutilus. Next base: position 265,671,403 of record NC_073746.1, on the reverse strand, counting down.
GACGCCGGTTCGATGATCCTATAATTGGATTACTTCCGTGGTGCAAAATCTAGAATCATCCCAAAAGTCTGCTGCCTGCCTGGCCCACTAATCCAAGCAGAGTTTCAATTCAGCTGTTATGGAAAGTTTTCACTTCTACCAGCTTATTCCTGAGTGCCACTTGAGGCACACAATGAATTTTCCGCCGATTCCGATGAGCATCCAGTACACCGAACTTGTTTATTTGCCTAGATGGCTAATCCGACTGGAACATCTCCTGAAAGGGGAGACGAAAAGTTGCTCAGCTTTTAAAGCTTTTATTATTCAAATCTTATCTTCAAAGTCACGAGTTAAAGAAAATAAAGATTCGGTCTGAAGATCACAGAAGATGGATGCCCACAATCGGACGCCCGCTATGTGGTTTCGTTTGTTTACGCGACTGTTCATTAGTACAAATGAATTCAAACTCATAAATTAACTTTTGCATCCTTCATGAACAAAAAAAAAGAGTAATAGAAACAAAAACACTCGCCGCTACTTTCAAATTCCACACTGTGAAGGTGAAGCTTTACGTAGCGTCATGAAGCTATTAGAAACAGTTGGGAAAAAACAAAATAAAAAGATTAGAGATCTGTGTGACTATCCTTGAACACATCTTTCATTCTGTAGGCACTTTTGTTTTGAATGAAAGGATTTACTTCAAGCAGGAATTCACAAAGGTAGAAAAGAGCTTTTTGACGAAAAGAACATTGTTTCTGTGATTCAAGATTTGGAAAGTGGTAATTGGAAAAGTTTTGTTTTGTTAGACGAGTCCCAGCTGTTTTATGCCGTTGGAGTTTGTAATAATCTCAGGAGGTTTATCTGACAGAGAGAACGTGCCTGGAACTCAACTAATGTGGATGAAAAGGAGAAACAATTTAGAAAGTGACCCTTCTCTACCCTTTTTGGTGCACCATTTCGACCTACTTTTGAGCTAAAACTTTTTCATAACAAAGTCTATAAATCGATAAAATTTTGAAGTGACATATCCATTTCATCTGAAAAAAAATTCACATTTTAATCACTTTATTAATGCAATATATTCTATTATAATCAGTTGCAGTTGTTTTGTTAGCGAAAGCGATCCAAAGCAGCACAAGAATAGTAAAAAGTTTGATGGCCAAGCTTGATGGAAATTGAATATAATATGAAATAAGGCAAAAGGTTTCGTTACTGTCTCAGATACAAAAAATAATAAAATGATTAAGGTAATCAATTTGGTTTGTCCAGTCGAAAATGTGATCATGGTTTGTGTACTTTTTTTAATGCTCTAATTCAGCGCATCTGCGTCTAATCAGGTATTCTAATGGTTCAAAACATATAAATAAAGTTGTCTTTTTCATGATTTACAGTAGTTTTATAGTATATTTTCACGGATTCACATGATAAATTATAACATTATAAAATCCAACTTTTAAAATGACTAAGAAAAGGCAATATTCTGAAGAAAGCCTAAATTATGAATGGATCAATATAATGACATAAACTCAAACAATGAGATATGCAACACCTACTTGAAAATTAGAATTTTTTTAATCAAAAATGGTGATTTCTAAAACAGGACAAACCATGATCATTTTTTGGACAAACCATGATCAGAGGTGGGCAAACCTTGATCATAATTTCTCTTTGAGGAAATTCGTGAAAAACCTAAAAATTTGAATAATTTCAACGCCTTATGGTAGTATCAGCAACTAGAGACTTGGGGCTTTTCAAACTCCCAAACTCGTATTGATTATATGTGATTTTCATAAAGAAAAATCGATTTGCATTTACTAGTTGCGTGAAAACATCCTAAATTGGACGAACCAAGATCATTTATTCTACATTCATTCTGAGTTTGGCTCCCATCGAAAATTAATAGTGTTGATTAGGATGAATGTTATAAACACGCATTGGCATCAACATTACTAGAGAAACTTCGCCTTTTCAGTACAATTTTACTTGTGTCATTTATAAAAAATACACACGTACTTAGTTTGAGAGCTCTATGCCAAATATGAAACCACATTAGAACATGGTACGTTTAGTGATCATATTTAATACACAAAAGACGAAGTTCGCTAAAATATAAGTTGGTTTGGCAGACCATTTGTAGCTGTGACTTAGAGACCAAAAACATCGTCGCTACTTCAAGCATTATGAAATATTTTTCACCAACACCTTCAGCCCCTCCTTCTCGGTGATTGTCTTGACTTACACTCTCGCATAAAATGTGCGTTTTGACCAGGTACTTCTTTACCGTTGGGCTGGTTGCTTCGACCTCCCGGCTCAAGGCGCGGAACGATTAGGCCCCGTAGCTCTCGGTCTTCTCCAGTAACTACTACTGTACTTTACGGTCGCACAGCCCTGTCGGGTGGCCGGAACCAGGCTTCCGTTTGCCTCTTACCTCTCTCTAAAAGAGAGAGGATGTTGTAAATGCCGGATTGGCTATATCCGGTGGAATCATTTTCGGATAATGGGTTGAACTAATAATAATATATGTGCATGGCAAAACTTAGATACAGCAATTTAGTTCCAGTAGCTCGGGTTGTACCCACTAGTCATGTCCATTCTACTCGGTCGTGGGCTATACAGGTCGGACTCGACTATCCGGAGTATTGATTTTTTTTTCACTCCGGATAATCGAATCCTCCGGATATTCGAATCATAAAAAAATGGATTTTCTCCCGGTAAACGTAAATTATGATTTGCGCTTATTTACTAAACGGTTTTATCTTGCTTGGACCCGTTTGTATGTTTGTGACTTTGTAACTTTGTAACTTTGTCTGTAGCGCTGTACCACATTAATAGAAATTTAACCGGTATTGACCGTTTGATCTGAAATTTGGAACACATCTTTATCTCTGGTGTCACTATAAAACTGCGTATTCCATGATCTTGAAAATCCAAGAATTTTCAACAATACCCGTGTAGTAGATGCCATACGCTGCCTTGAAGTAGATGAATATGTAATGCGCAAATAGATTATACTTCTGACATGTAGACATGTCTGACATGTAGAGTTAGTTGGAGTGTATGTATCTGGGTCGTGGTAGCGCGAGCCCCCATGAATCTCGCTTGGTATTGACCCACGAACTCCTTAGTCAAAAGTGATAGTCGACGGGAGAGGATCTGGGAAAGTTCCTTTTAGGCGGCGTTGATATGCGTGATATCGCGGTAGTTGTTGCAGTCAAACTTACACGATACCCTGTATCCAGTTCTGTGGTACCCTTCTCTCATCGTATCTGCTGCGTCGCCGTTGAGCACCTAATATGTTATTATCAATCAAACAATTATCATAAAGTTAAGGAGAAAAATAAGAAGTAAAATGTTCCATGCAGAAGATTGCAGTTTCGGGTCCCGTCACGGTCGCCTTGTAATCTACCTCCTGCAAGTCGTTTAGTTTCTCTCAACTCTGAACGACTGCACTTGTTGATGGTCAAAAAAGAATTGTTTTATTGATCATATTTTGTTACATTTTATTATTTTACATTTTGCCTCCTAATCGATACTTGAAGCCGTCAATTACTCATCGTCCAATCATGCTCGATCATTCGATGTCTTTGGGAGAAGGACAAGAGAAATAAAGAGATAGTTAATTTAGAGAGATACCACATGGTCAGCGTATGTCCGCTGCTCGTGGATTGGAAGCAATCATGGGAAAATACTGGTAAGACTCTGTAACGCAGTAACGCATAGGTTGACGGACTGGAAATCGTTAGGTAGTACCATATTCACCTCAACTGATCAAAACATTCAATGTTCATATTGATGTTGAGTTCCGCAGTTCAGCGATAAGCAGCAAATAGTGTTGAGTTCCGCAGTTCGGCGATTAGCAGCAAATACAATACAAGGGAAGCAATATCGCTGTGTTTCAAATTCAGAATATCGATGTAACTACTTCTCGATTTAATAACAACGACGAAAATATGTGCCAACAAATTGACCGGTGTATCAGCACCAAGGATGTTATCTGTCATATCTTTGGTTTCACAATTCATGCCGGAACCCAACAGTCAATAATTTCGCTGTCCATTCGGAAAACCTATTTTTCACTAACGAGTAACGTAATTGAACAAAATTAATATTGATTTTCTTTATTTCATTTTCTATTTTAAGACAAAAATATATTAATTTCTTTCAATTCACATTTTACTTATTAACATTTTTTTCTACTCTTTTACATATTAACACTTTACATCTAAAGCGCTCAATTCCTCTGTATGTCATAGCTCTTATCGCCACATATTCGTTCGATCTTCTTCAACGAATGGATCAAAAACGTAAAACCATTCAAACATACTTACAATATATTAGATTTTGTTTATTCAATCACCAAAATATTCACTAGAAATAATTTATTTTGCAGAACAACGTTTGCCGGGTCAGCTAGTTTTCCTATAGAAATCGTATAGCCACATTCACATTAGATTATTAGAGTCCCCAGTCAAAGATATTTGAGGATGCGATTTAAAATCTCATCTAATTGAGCCATCTCACGTCATTCGCCGCGAGGAATGGAGGGGATTATTTAATGAAAACGTTACCTGTTTTCTGATTTGGCACTCTTATTGACGTTTGACGCAGTCCTACGTCAAAACACATTAGCCAGAAATATCCCCGCACAAAGGCATATATCCATGGGTGCAGATTGAAAAATTTGATGGGGATTACCAAAAGTTGAGTTTGTGTTAATCTTCAATTGGTTTTGAACCTTTGTTTATATCACCTTGCGAACAATTATCACATTACTCACACTCGGAAGATACAACACTTCGACCTCCCGACTTCGATAGCATTTCTGCCAATATCAATGCCAATGTTATCCGGATTGATGAGGTAAACAATCTTCCTCGCTCTCCTAATTGGATTTCTAAATATTATTCGTTTCGCTGAAGCTATCCAATGTGCACCACTATCATAAGTTCCACAGAGGGTTCGGATTGTTCAGTTGTTGTTTCGCCCGTGAAATGACAAGAAAGGTTCCAACATGGTATACATTGATGGAATGAAGATTTGAAGTGACAGTGTGTCATGTGTGCACAATGCTAAATATTTGAAGTTCAAGCAGCGCAACTGAAAACGTACGTTTCGCACCCTCGGGAAGTCCCGACAGAGGAACACAACCATAAAACTCAAATGGCTAGCGTTACTTAGTTTAATGATGGTTTTAATGCTTAAAATGTGAAACAAGTTTATCATGCGATGCTGAACTTTGTGGCAAGGGGACATCGTGCGATATTCCATTAATTCACATTGAAATTACACGCAAAGGATTTCGAGAGTATTGTGTATAATCGAATTGAACAATCCTATAATATAACCGTCTCTCGTCTTTGTGTGTAAAATGTTTCGTCCTTTTCCACATGTATATCATTATTTTTTAAACATCCAATCACATCAGGTGAAATCGTAATCAAACAGTATCGATTATTCGTGAATACTAATCCTTCTTGTCCTCAACGTTGATGTATGGTAGATAGAAGATATTCAGATGAACTCCCACTGCTTTCCACTTCGTACACACGAACACTGGTCCCCCCGGGGCTTCAATCAGCCACAAGTTACATTATTTTCTGATTCGTACATAATTAATTAACCTCCTAATCTCCCTTCAGTCGAATTATCCTTTGACCAGCAATTCATTACTGATTTTGTGTTATCTGTTGTTGTTTTTCCTCCCTCGCAGCACCATGAAAGCCACCCTGTGGTTGTGTCCGCTGTTGACAATGCTGGCTTGCGTTAGTCAACAGGTATCATCCGAACCGTTCACGGATACGAGAATCCTACAGGTGAGTAACATACTCCTTAGCGATAGAAAATGGTCGATGTGCGGTGCAATATGATATTAGTTTACACGTTAGGTGTTTGTTCCACACCGACGAAGTTTGCATCGTGGCCATAAATATGCAATCGATCTAAAACAAATTGATGACGCCATTCGTAAAATTTGACGACGATTATTTTATTTTGAGGGGGAAATGGGAACACTGAAGTTGGATAAACCTTGAACCATCACGAAAACGCTGTTGAGAGAATGATGTGATATTGAATATGAACTACATTATTGAATCTACATTATTCCAACAGTCGCATTTGAAACTCGTTGCGTTGCATTTCGATATTGCGTGCAGTCCATTATCACATATCATTGCCAGTATCGTCAATTTCGATTCAATCATCCAAAACTGATTAGTTTGCGGAGTTGTGATCTGCTGCTGATTGGCTGTGAATGGAAAAACGCACCGGTAGTAGTGCGTTTGTTCGAAGTAGTGTTGTATATTTTTGAGGCAATAGAAATGTGTGATATGCCTAACTCGACGCCACACAAAGACAGTGAAAATATTCAGCATAATTGCCAAACCCGACCACTAATTGGTTATCTGTAATTGACAGGTACAAATGACATGTTTTGCATCCGGACGATTATGGTGATATTTTCATTAATCCTGTTTTCTTTTTTTTCAGAGGATTTTTTTGACTGGGTCATTAGCTTCATTCTGTTTGTGTGCTAATAACATTGTCTTTGAAAAACATTTCATTCTGTCGTCATTACATCCTGTACCGACGAAAAACAATGAACCCGGCATCACGAGAAAGCAAATGACGAACAAAAGTGTAATACTTTTAACTTCCAGCACTCATTATGAAACTTCATTCCCACATAGCAACATGTATCACACAACCAGGTGGCGATATACAGTGCAGAAGTGTTTGTTCCTCAGTATGTTTCCTGTGTTTTGTATTTTGGCAATTGCTGTTTTCCTTTCTTATTTCTGTTGGAAACATAAAACATGCTTTCTTACCGTTGACTATGACATGCACTAACAGTACCGGCACTACCCACACTACATACCGGTCCGCATGTTTTTGTCTCTAGACATGCATGCATGTTCCGGTTCCGCTCCCATAACACAAGGCTGCGATTAGAAGAAGTTGTGCAGCAAACTTGCCCCTGTTGCTATAAGTTTCTCTCTGGGTTGAATACCTAGTAAAAACTGAGGTTTTTGTTTGAGTAACTCTGAACTTCTGCTGAAATAAATACGCCAACACAACAGTTTAACAGAGTGCTGATCACCTTTCATTATCTTTTGACCGAGCTGCAGAACAGCTTGGAATTTTTGTAAATAAATCATCTATTAACTGTTCGTGCAGTAAAAAAAAACAAAGTAAATTCGTATTTTCATTTCTCAAAACAATCATTGTTAAACTTGACATACCATCCTCAAGTTGTTTATCAACGATATTAGCGTTTAAGCTTGAGCTCAAGGTTGTATAGCAACTTAGAACTTAAATAAATTAATTTCTTATATTAGCACGGTATGAACCCACCGTGTAAACCTTATAATCGTTAGTAACTAGGACATGAATGATCAGCCCATGAACGATCGATCGCATTCACGATCGTCGATTGGGCCGAAGACAGTGATAGATAACAGGAGATGAGATACATATTGCGTCAGTTGGAAAGAAATTCTCAAACGAAATAGTCACATCTTGAAATCAAGTCCATTGTTTAAAATAAATTCTCAGTGATAAATTCAAATTCAAATTTATTATTTATTAAATTATTTTTCAGGGGGGTCTGCGTAGCCACTTGGTTACGCGTTCGCTTACTAAGCGATCGATCGTGAGTTCAAACTCAGGGCCCTCAATTGACCATCTTTGTGTTGTTATAGAATAACTACATCCACGCAACCATCAAGCGATGGAGAACGATCCACGGTCGAAATAAGATCGATTCATCCATACAACTGCTCTGCTCTGCAAGACACATCGGGCTGCTGTTCTATAAATAACCCAACAGTGACCAATATCAACTGTCTCCGCTGTTCGGTCTGCTGAACAATGGAAGAACAGATAGAATACCCTTACACCTAAATGGCTACTACAGTGTAATTTACCATAATGTAATGGAACAGAAAAACCTAACGCCTAAATGGCTCTACTACACTACTATGTAATTTACAATTTATAGAAACATAAACATATGTACATGTACACGATAAAAACCCGGCTCTGTTACAGATAAAATGCTAATGAGCCTAAGAAATAAATAAATGGGATAAAAAAAATTATTTTCCTATTTAAATTGTTGTAAAATACAGAAAAAAAATATTCAGAATGTACAGAAAAGTCCGAATTACCGGGACTTTTTCATCAGATTCTTCAGATTCAGAGCCACCATGTCCACTTTGTTCGTCGCAAAACACCAGTGATAAACTGAACATGTAAGAAGTAATGGAATATTTCGAACGCTTCAAACTTGACGATTCATTGATAGATCACAAAGATGTTGGCATTAATTCCTACGCATCAGTCACAATAAAGGAAATTATATTTTTTGAAAAAAAAACATCATTTGAGTACGGGCTAAATCCCACGTTTTAATGAGTCAAATTTGTACTCTTCACGGTCCTGGATGCAATTAAATTGTCGTTTTCAAGCTTGAAAATATCTGCCACCTTTATCCTTTGGGTTGCCGTATAATACTTCTGTCCAGGAAGCTTTAGGGTTTCCAAACGATTTTATTACGTAGATTCGGCCACTTTCCGAATTTCTCTGATTAGACGATCGAGTCAGATTTTCGCGATTCGCGAACGAAATTTTGACGCGTTACTCCGGTTACCGCGGCTTTAGAAATCCTAATCATCGCTTCTTTTATAGCAGCGCCCCTATTGGACCTTTTGACATCAGTTCGTATTGACTCGCGTTGACAACATAACGGCAGAGCCACAAAAGTGATGATGTTTGTATTTCTACGCGCTTTAAAGCGAGATTCGGTCGTGATTATTTCTAATAATTTCTATTTAAATTAATTTTAACCATTCGTCAGTAAATGGTAAGCAAGTTTTATACAATGTTATTTACTAAACGCATTCTACCAAAGTCATAGATAATCTTCCAAATTTTTAAGTTTGATAATGCACAAAGGATATGAGTACTATCTTCCGGACATTTTTCAGAAGCTCATGCAGTGGATAATGGCGATACAATCGATATAATATTAAGTTGGTTGATATCATTGATTATGAAGAGCATTCCGTTCAGCCGATACGAGAAGCATCTGTAGTATGAACCAAAAAAACAAAACATCATTTTACTCGCTGCGCCATCTGGTTGTAAATTTAAACGTAGATTCGTCAATTGAGCTTAATTTTCATGTTTGGGAACCTACCATAACAATAATGGATTTTCAGGTGGAAAGAATATCCTTTTGAATCAAAAATTATGAATCCCCTCCTTTTCCTGAAGAAAATATGTCACCCTTCTAAACTCGAGTCGACCGCGAGTAATCGGTTTTCTACGTTATTAACATTAGAATTGAGGAAAAATGTATATATTCTAGTAACAATACAGTAAGGAGTTCGGCTCCTTCAAACTTATGTAACTGAGCCTGTAAAAATAAACGATTTGAATAAAAAAAAAAAAATTATGAATAAAAATTATCATGTCCGTATTGAATATGTATTTTATGTAAAAGAGTAATACGTTTTTTAGCAAATTGCGAAAAATTAGCGCAAAAAAATCAAATTCTTAGAAAAAATATTAAACTAAAAATGTGTTTGACAATATTTTATAATATAACTAGCTGACTCGGAGAACTTCGTCCCGCCCGAAATTGATTTTTTAAATGAATTCTTTCGAATATTTACGTTTCCTTACTAAGTGAACGTTCGTGGATTCAATTGCAGAACTCTTCATTAATTGATCTTTAAAACCCTTTAAAATTTCATTTTACTATAAATTTTTTAGTACTTATATCAAAATTCAGTATACAGGTTTGATACAGAAAAGTAAATTTTCATTCATAATTTTTATTCCCAAAGCGTGTTATTCCACCTGAGAATCCATCACCATTTTCGCTTCACAGTAACGGACACCAAGCTTAATTTCGCAAACATGAAATCCAATTGAACTAACAACGATCATTGTAGGACTTATGTGGATTATTTATTTCGAAAATTCTCTCAAAGTTTTGAAAAAAAATTTTTTTCTCACCATAACATATAGCTACGTGCAGAGACGAATAGGGGAAGTGGGGGCATAGTGGTCGCCCTAAGAAATATATCCATTTCCAGCGTCCACATACCGCTACAATTCCCGTTTTTCCAAGATTATTATAGTTCAACTCATTATTGTTCAAGATAGCATACGGTTTCTAGAATAAAAATTCAAAATAGTACATTTTCCATCATTAGCAAAAAAGGTTAAAAATCGAACTTTTTTTTTGCTTGGAGATAAAGTGCTCACCTAGTGGGTACAAAGTGGTCACTCGTACATATCAATGGGATAGATTTATGCGTTTTTTTGTCCAAATTCGTTCAAATCAAATTCGATTTAGTAAGTTAAAGGTATGAATTAAGGTTGGTCTATTCACCTAGAGTCTCAATTAAAATTTTCTGATGCATACAAAAACATTGTAAGAAACACATAACGTTCCGTATATTGAGGCATGGTTTAATTGGAGTGGCATTTTTCCCAGGGTCAAAGCCACAAAAGGAACCTCTTTAAGAACAGAATGTGATAAGGTATATTAGCTTTAGTAAACAGAACATTGTAAGTCGTTATGAACCTATGACAACTTTGCCCCCAAACATCAAAGTAGTTTCTATGCTAATTAATCGCTGATATTCAACAAAATATCTGTTCACCTCTCCTAGAATATGTGAACAGTCGTCCAAACTAATGATTTGTCCAACATATCAGATTGAATAAACTAAATTTCACGAGAAATTCCTTAGATACCATGCGCACAGAACTACGGCTGAATGACTATCGAGAGAACAATTTCAGTTTTTATTTATATTTCGACATGCGACAGCTCTACTGAAGTACAGGGTGACTCAAAATTCATCAAATTCTTCAAACATAATCAATATGGTGTCATTAGTCAATAGTTATTTTACCAAACAAGCAGGTGACCACTTTGCCCCCACTATCCCTATAACAAAATAAAGACGGCTCAAATCGGATGATTTTTTTCTCGGGTTTCTCGCTTAGCAACATATGTGGCGACCGATTTTTATTTATATAGATGGAAGATATAGGAGTGTGTTATTTTGCTTGAAAATCCATTTTCACATTCAAAGATCAATTTCGTTAATGCACACATCGAACGGACACCGCTTATCACGATGTAATTTTATAACATACTAGCTGACATGGCGAACTTCGTCTCGCCCAACTTTTTTTTATATTAATTCTTTCGAACATTCACGTTCTCTTACCGAGCGAACGTTCGTGGGTTCAATCGCAGAACTTTCAATTGATTGATCTTTACAATTTCCATTTACTGTAAATTTCCTATTACTTCTACCAAAACTCGCCATTACAATATAAAGTTATTTTCAGAAACAATTTTCGCTCAAGATTCTTGATTCCTTTGCAAATAACATGTTTCTCCGTTATATGGAATACATGTTTGATATAGAAAAGTAAATTTTCATTCATCACAGTTCGGCTGGAAAGTTCATAAAGTTGACGTCTAGATGGCGCCTCTTGCAAAAATCTACTTGACTATCACAAATCACCATCTTTCAATGGATACGTGTCAAAAGGGCCTGGCCAGGTAAGGGAGTAAAAAGTGCTCCCAAACCAAATCACTGCCATGCTTGAATAGGATATTGAATAAGAAATTTTGGCGGTTTGTTTGAACTCCTATGTGGTTTAACATAGGATCTATAATGAAAAACATACTTTTTCGTTTATTTCACGCCATCCTCAATAGCTTCGAGATAAAAAGTTGAAAAAAATACTGAAAGTGCATCTCACTACGGTGTATCAAGAAAAATTATCAAAAAAAAATTCATCAAAAATTGAAGTATTAAAAAAAATTGTAATTTGAATATTTTTTTTTTGGGATTTAGAGATTCAGTACTATTCTAATTCATATTTAAATTTGTTCCTACGGCTTTTCTAGATATGTGTGATTTTTTGTCAGATTTTTGTCAGTGTTGCGCGGTACAAAAAAAATTTTTTTTTTTCATTTAGGACCCGGCTGGGTACGGGAGTAAAAAGTGCCCCCAAACCAAATCACCAGCTGTATGAAAAATATTGTATAGGGTACTAAATAAAACATTTTGGCAGTAGTACCATATATTTGAGTCCTTATATGGTACACCATAGGATCAATGGTGAAAAATACATCTTTTCGTTTTTTTCACGCCATTCCCAATAGATTTGAGACAAATACAAGACAGAATACTGAAAGTTCATCTTACTGAGGTATATCGATAAATATCTTCAAACAATTTTTTCATCAAAAAATCTAATAATAAAAAAAATTAAATACGCGGCACAAAAAAAATATATATATTTTTTGACATTTCGAAATTTTGAAAAAAAAAATTAACTTTAAGACTCACTTCTGCTTTAGTTTTTATTTAAATGCGTTCGTATTCTTTTTGACTACATGTGGCGTAATTTTTTCCTGTATTTTTGAGAGCACTGCGAGACACAAAAATAATTTTCTTCGTCGTCTGCATTATTATTTTTATTTTCTTGAAATCGATTATTTTATTGTATTCGTGGTTATCAATTGTAAGATTAAAATTTAAAAAATAATAATGATTTGGATTTTTTTTAACTAACTTTTTATTCTCACAGAGCTCTATCATACTACTGACTCCTATGAATTTGGTAAACCATCTAAATTCAATGTAAAGATAATCTCATATATTTTAAGATACGGGAAAAAACATCTTTGTACAGCACAATGCTCTAAATATCGACAAAATTTAGACATATAAAAACAAAATTTAAATAAACATAAGAGCAGTACTGAGTCTCTAAATTCAAAATAAATTAAAAATACCCAAAGGCCAAAAATATTTAAAAATTCAAGAAAAAATTACGGTACATGTGGAAAAAAAACAACACATACGAACGCATTTGAATAAACTTTAGAGGAACTGTGTGGCTCGAAGTATTTTTTGTCCAAAATTTGGAAATGCCTGACAATATATATATATATATATATATATATATATATATATATATATATATAATTTTTTTGTTCCGTGAAAAACACTGGACACACTCATATACCTAAAATAGACCTAGGAAGACATTTGAATTCAAACTAGAGTAGTACTGAATCTCAAAAGTAAAAAAAAATAATTTAAAATAAAAATAAAAATTAATTTAATTTTTTTTTGGTATTTGATTTTTTGATGAAAAAGTTGTTTGAAAACATTGATCGATACACCTTAGCAAGAATTTTTTTTCATATTTTTGTCTCAAAGCTATTGAGAATGACGTGAATAAAACCAAAATGTGCATTTCTCACCATAGATCCTATAGTGTACCATATAAGGACTCAAATAGATGTTTTGTTTTATGTTTTATTTTTTTTAAATGTTTTATTTATATATATGATGTATGATATATCCCGTACAGATGGTTATTTGGCTTGGGGGCACTTTTTACTCCCTTATCCAGCCAGGCCCTTTGGAAATATAAACAATAGTTTTTTGTACCGCGCAACACTGAAAAAATCACACATAGCTAAAAAGCCGTAGGAACACATTTAAATATGAATTAGGGTAGTACTGAATCTCTAAATCAGAAAATCAAATTTTTTCAAAATGTCAATATTTTTTTGGTACTTTAATTTTTGACGAAATATTTTATTATAATTTTTCTTGATACACCGTAGTGAGATGCATATTCAGTTTTTTTTAAATTTTTATCTCGAAGCTTACGAGGATGACGTGAAATAAACGAAAAAGTACGTTTTTTACTGATCCTATGTTAAACCACATAGGAGTTCAAACAAACCGCCAAAATTTCTTATTTAATATCCTATATGATATTTACCATACCATATTTACCATGATTTGGTTTGGGGGCACTTTTTACTCCCTTACCCGGCCAGGCCCTTTGACATCAATCGGTCGACTGGTTCGTGAGTTACAGCATTGAGAGTTAAGCAACTTTTGTTATTGTGAAAAAAATGGAAAAATCCAAATTTCGTGTATTGATTGTAAAATTGCATGAATTGGGCTTCGAATTGCTTCCGCATCCCCCGTATTCTCCAGATATGGCCCAAGTGACTATTTTCTGTTCGCAGACCTGAAGAGAATGCTCGCTGGCTACAAATTTAAGACCGATGATGAAGTAAGGCCTATTTTGCCTATTTTGAGGAAAAACCGAAAGAGTGCTATAAAAATGGTATCGAAAAATTGCAAGATCGCTATAATCGCTGTATCGCCCTCGAAGATAATTATGTTGAATAATATAATTGAATTTTGCAAAAAAAAATTGTTTTACTGTGTTACCTTATGAACTTTTCAGCCGAACTTTGAATTTTTATTTTCCACCTGAGAATCATTTTCGCTTCACACTAGCGGAACACCAAACTTAAATCCGCAAACACGAAATCCAGTTGAACTGACAACAATGTCATTGTGTTACATACGATTATGATTTTGTTCTCGAACTATCTCTCAAAACTCTCAAAATTTCAAAATCTCTTTTCACGATAACATTGATCTATAGGCAGAGACGATTACAACATAATGAAGACGGCTCAAATCAAACCCTTCATCGGGTTTTGCGCTTAGCAACATATTTGGTCTTCCGTTTTTATTCATATAGAAAAATGGTGAAAAAGGAGTAAAAGGAGTGCGGTATTCCGTCCGAAAATCCATTTTCACTTTCGAACGAATTTCGTTCAGCGCGAACATCGAATGGACTAGCGTTAATGTAATTCGAACATATAGGAATTCAATTTTCCGAATTTTCCGACCTTCCTTCAGAGTCCGATTTTTCTCTCCACTATATTGATTTATGGGCAGAGACAAATAAAACAAAATAAGAACGGCTCTAATCGGACCATTCCTTCTTCGGGTTTCGCGTTTAACAACACTTCAGAAGGTTGAGTCATAAGGGTCAGAAGGTCAGAACGTCATGTTTCACGCAATGAAACAACATGGAGTAATTTTACTCATTAAAAATTTTACCAATTTAAAACAGGTTTCGAGTCTGCTAAACTGATAGAGAATAATTTTCCTCCCTAAACGGACATCGCCACCAGACGTCGACACTATACAACTGTCATCGCGATGTCTTCTACATTGGCTTGATTCGGTTACGATTTTCAAAAGCTGTCGTGATGAAAAGAAGTTGATTTTGAAAATCCAGAGAAGCTAAATTTTGAAACACGTGTATTAAGAATGTATGTTCAACAGTTCATTTAGCATGTTGATCCTTCCCGAAACTATAAAAACTTCTCGAATCGTCAACCGGGAACATTGTATCGAACGAGAGTATGAGTTACATAGCTGATTCGTACAAGCCTCACACACTCAAAGTTACCTTACGAAATATATCAAACGAATCATTACCGTGAAAACCATGCGTTGCGACATATTCCTTTTACACTTAAATAGTGCTTTTACTAGGAAACATCGGTACTCGTTTCCTGATTTATATATCTATCATCAGTCATAATCCTATCTCGTGAAGCTGTTTGAAACCAGTTCCGCTGGCACTTTTATTATTCACTTGACAGAGCTGTGGGCTTTCATCCATCGGCGAGATCGAGAGTTTGGTGCCGCAAACGTGGTAAATTATCCTGAGGATATTAATCGGATATTCAATTTTGTTTTGATCCTTTGATTTAGGCGAAACTCATATCTACGATGTCAACGATTGGTTCGTAGACCGAAGCGATTGTCTGATTTTTGTTCGCCACAAGAGATGTGCTTTCGCTTTACGTGTTCAACTCCAGTGTTAGCAAGTGCTGATTTACATATGATCCGCTATGTGGGGTTTCTTTGATGTCATGCTTAAAAATAACTTCCCAGACAGGATTGGCAACTGGTGGAGAAAATTATTCCACTGATGTAAGATGAAGCATGGATATGATTTTGTTTGAAATTAGGAATAAATATTATTCCAATCGTCAATACATCAAATAAAAATGCAATTTTTTCCTTGATTAATGGCGGGTTGAGTAGCAGAACAGTCACCCAAACTATAAATACGTAATCGAAACAGTAACCCGTTATAGTCAACTGGAGCAGTCACATGGATTGTTCGGTCACAATGCGGCGTTCGCTCACTGTCACGAATAACACCCACAAATTGAACCAATTTACACCATCGATACATCTGATAAACAAATACCGAAGGACATATTATTCGGAATCCATGTGTAAACATTTGTTCCGCAATCACAACTAATAGGAAGATAACACACATTTAAACTCCCTTCGTTTTGTAGCTTCGTGGGTGGGTTTCTACCCCGAACAACATCATCACCGCAATCGCCAGCGCTGACGAATGGACGATAGCCAGTCGTATGCAGTATCGATGGGCGGGAGAAAGTTCCCCCATCAAGCTAACGTTCGTAAAATGGCTCAATCCTGAGTCAATAACAGCCACCAGCAGTCAGCACCGGAGCATGAGTCGTTAAAAAGTTACATAGTACCCACTTAAACAGCTGTGAAATAACGATGGTCGAATATTCTTCGTTCATCTCACATTTTGCGGCGGATGTGTAAATACTGTATCTTCTTTCGTTTAGTGAATGTCGACAGCCCGTTTTGGGTTGGATTATACCATTTGAGTAAATCAACATTCCAGCATGGAAGCGGTGCAAAGAAAGAGTTGGTTGAGTGGATTAAAAAAAAATCCCCTTTATCTGCACAAACAGTCTGATGATAGAATGTTTACAATTTCACCTCAATGTGCCACTTCGTTCCGTTTCAAGTATCCAAGAGCAAGAACGATAACGACATCTCGCGTATTTATCTTTTTCTGGTTAATTTATCTATGCGATACATCTGAAGATATGAATAGATCCAACGAAAGATAAATTTAACAAAGTAAAATCGATCAAAGTTAAGACAAAAATATAGTTTTAGTAACAAATCTGTTTCATAAAATTACCGATGAATTTAAATTGATGTGAAGGTGATTGATGTGAATGAAAATGTATGAATGTGTAAGAGGGAATAGAAGTGTTTCAGTATTGATTTACTGAAGAAATTGAGAGTTAAAAATCATGCCCATTGGAAATAAATTTCATCTAGTATTATCAAGATAGAATTTGTAAGGATGAAATCACTTATATCTCTAAACAAATCGAAACAGTAAAAAAAAATTCATTGCACTTCAATTCACAAAAATTAAAAAAAAAATCAAATTCACCATAGAACAACACCATTTTAGGGGGAGGGGGGCCTGGTCTGGAAAATCGAAAAAATCGAATTTTTGTTTTTTGAATGTTGTCCTGCAAGGAATTTTCGATATTTGATTCAGATGAAAAGTTACAGCCAAAAGTATGAAGTCACCTCAAGGGATATAGTATTGCTTTTTGAATTTTCAAACGCGTTTTTCTCGAGACCATGTTTATTCAACTGGTGCTATCGATATCTTAGGATCTACTCGACCGATTTGGCTGATTTTATTTATCAGCATGTAAAAAATGAATTATTTAAAGCGTTACATAGTTGTTTTTTGATATCTCATTTTTTCAATATTTTTATGAGCTTGTAAACAGCAACTTCTCATGAAAATTAACTAATTTTTAACAAAAATGACAACCATTTCGGCAATTTTTCGAATTTTTAAAAACCCCTATGTAACGCTTTAGGTATTGTGCGAAAGTTTCAAAATATTCATTGGAACCCGTTCTGCGACACCCCGTTGTTTCAGAACCGATACCACCAGAAAGGTACCAATTTTCAGACAACATCTACGCATCCGACTGTCAGAAGCGTAATAATCATTATTCGTGCACTCAACAAATGGATAATTCATCTACAAATATACCTGAAACAAAAACCGAAATACCCGAACACTTCACTTTATTTCTAACATCCGAAAAAAAAATCTCGAAAATTCATTTTTGCATTTTCCTTGTGATACTCGCCGTAAAACGATACTACTCACCAGGGACCGAAATCTTCGAAGATGATAAACGAATATCGACTCTCCTCTCAGTCACTTCGCTTCGACTGGCACTATTTCGGCATTCGCCGGCAGCATGCATTGAATTGACGAGCGTGTAAGAGCGAAGAATCCTACACTTCTATAAAGTGAAACGTAAACTTGATTTCTAATGCAAAAAAGTAGTTACACCATTAATGGACGGTTTATTGTCTACCCACTGTAAAACAAACCAACAAACTTAGACAGTTATCAAGTATGCTATAAAGGTTCTCGCGTTAGCGCAGTACACTTTATAAGGTTTAAAAAGGGCCAGCGCTGGATTATTTTCCCAAATTCAAAACCATACTATCTATGCTATCACATTGCATTGCTTTTTGTTTGAATGAAACGACAATGAATAACACTTTACACCACAGCAAACTTAGTTCTTTAGGCTTTGTTCCCACTGCAGCGGGGCGTCAGCGTGACTTGGGCGGAGCGTGTAACGCTTACGATTAATCGTGTGTATTCTTACCAATGTGTTCACACCAGGCTGATGTGTCGTGAACATGGTTTTGGCGTGTCTGGCATGCAAACGAAAACACTTCACGCCGGCCATATTTGAACTTCACCGCCTCTCTCTTGCATATGTTTGTTTGTAGTAGTGACATAATTCAAAATTTTTTGGTTTTCTTTTTATTTTTTACGTTTTTAACCCTCTGAATTTTTATCCGAATACGTCCAACGATATTGGAATATTTAAAAATAAACCAATTTTCATTCTTTCATTCAAAAACACACATTGACAATTTTCATAAAACACGTCGAAGACACGCCGCTGGCACAGTGCAATGTGAGTGAATCAAAATATTGTGGCGAGAAGTGAACACGCCCTGCTCACGCCACGTTGACGCCCCGCTGCAGTGAGAACATGGCCTTAGTCGCGACTTTTTCCTCACTATTTAACGACTGTCTCTCAGATACCTCTGGCAGGCACGTGTTACACAACATCCCGTCTACCAACACAGTCTCACACTAATGCTACTATGGTTTTCAATTTTTCTCCTATTTCAGCCGCAAGACAATAGTTTAGTTGCTCCAGCAAAGCGGACGAAACCCTCACTGTCGATAGTAAACCCGCTGGATGTGCTGCGGCAGCGAATCATCCTCGAGATGGCCCGGAGGCAGATGCGGGAAAACACCAGACAGGTGAGTCTAGTCTGTAGCTCTTATAATGGTTTATCGTGGATTTCACATCGACAACAACACTGTCATCCCCCCCACCCCCTGTTTTCCGAAGTGATACTGAAGTGCCTTGTGGCGAGATGGCTCCATAAGAAAACTGTTTTATATCCTCACAACATATCAATGAAATCTGATCATTCTCAGTGTTTCACACTGTAAGAATGTTATTCACAGAGAAGGCGTTTTCGTCTTCAAATTCACGCTATGTTTTCTACTGGAGTAGCTTCTTTCCTAGAAAGTGTACTCTAAAAGTGTTTGTCATAGCCAATCACAACTGAAATAGGCGGTAAATGTGAGTACCACGGAGGGTGCCACTGGTATATCTGATTAATTGACGAAGTGACAGCTAAACGCTAGTCGTTTCTTTGATAGAAATAAATGGAGTTAGAAGCTCAGTATTCGAGACTGTCTTTTGGTGAATATGGAAATTATTACCCTATCAAACGATGTTCTTCTATACCCTTAAGTCTTGAGGATTTGAATAATTAAATGTCCTTAACTGTTTGTTGGCCTGAAATTGTCTAGTATGAACTATCAGTCTCAAACAATCGTACAAGGATGCTAATCGACATTACTTTTACCTTCGAAATATCTTCGCATTGTCGTGAATTTAGACAAAGGACTACAAGGAACATCACTAGTTATATAGTTTCCATAGTGTTCAGTATAGTAGCTTAGGAACAAACCTCAGCTAAACACTATAAATAGTGGTAGTAGAATTTAAGTACTATCCAGTACACAAATCGCAACTTTTGTAAAAAACTCACTAAAAAAAGTATAAAAACCACCATCCAAAAGTTCTCGATCTCTTTTTCGTACCAACCGGCCACCGATCTGGACGTTGGAATAAAATTTGTGAATTTATTATTATTATTATTATTATGTTCGATTTATTTCGGCCGGCTTTAATCTTTTAGGTCATTCGCCGTCTCTCGGAAAAAAATTGGTTTTACAAATATATACAATACTACAAATAAACATAGTGGAGAATGAACAACACATGACTCGTTCTCTCAACATTTAAAATTAGAATGAAGCGAAGCAGCGCTTTTAACACTCCTATACTCGCGCATTGGTCTGTCAGACCGTGAAATCAATAATTCGTTCATTTCTCAGAAAATATCAACACTACGACTTTGCGATTCTCTCTAGCTTCGTTATTCGTCGTTCGTCATCGTTTAACGCATCGCATGTGTTGGTACAAAGGGGTCGTGTGCCACTTTTTTAACACTTTCGGTCTGACACACCGACGCGAGTATAGGAGTAACTTTTTTGTACAAGTGCCATTTTTCATATTCTAGAATATTATTGGATGAAATGTATAAATTAATGTTAGCGGCGTGGAATATTTATTGAATAAAGGGTGTGTCACATCAAATTGCATCACGGAAAAAACGCTGTAGAAATTCGCCCAGTAGACCGATCCTTTTGAAAATTTTAGACAGTAAAATAAAAACTATTAAACAACTTTAGGCATTTTCTTTTTATTCATACTTCGAGCCCAAGCCCGTATGCTCGCACCTTCCTCTTTACCCCGTCCATAAGGTTCTGTACAACGTCAGGTTGTAGTTTTTTTTGAACAGAAATCCATTTTCTCTTGAAGTCCGCCTCCGATTTGACAACTTTTGGGTTCTTCCGGAGGGCCTGCTTCATAATCGCCCAATATTTCTCTATTGGGCGAAGCTCCGGCGCGTTGGGCGGGTTCATTTCCTTTGACACGAAGGTGACCCCGTTGGCTTCGTACCACTCCAACACGTCCTTTGAATAGTGGCACGAAGCGAGATCCGGCCAGAAGATGGTCGGGCCCTCGTGCTGCTTCAATAGTGGTAGTAAGCGCTTCTGTAGGCACTCCTTAAGGTAAACCTGCCCGTTTACCGTGCCGGTCATCACGAAGGGGGCGCTCCGCTTTCCGCAAGAGCAGATCGCTTGCCACACCATGTACTCTTTGGCAAACTTGGATAGTTTCTGCTTGCGAATCTCCTCCGGAACGCTGAATTTGTCCTCTGCGGAGAAGATCAACAGGCCCCGCAGCTAACGAAAGTCCGCTTTGACGTAGGTTTCGTCGTCCATTACCAGGCAATGCGGCTTCGTCAGCATTTCGGTGTACAGCTTCCGGACTCGCGTCTTCCCCACCATGTTTTGCCTTTCGTCGCGGTTAGGAGCCTTCTGAACCTTGTATGTACGCAGGCCCTCCCGCTGCTTGGTCCACTGGACGAATGAACTTGACAAATTCAGCTTATTGACCGACCGATTCAGCCCAGCGTCCAATCGCGTTCACCGCTGTTTGTAATTTCCTACGGACTGGACGAACACTTCTTCCAGACACAACAATGACGATGTCGTCCGCATAAACAAAGACGTACACATTCCTTGGTAGACATTGGAACACGGAGTTGACACTAACCTAGAACAGTGTTACAGCCAGCGTGGACCCCGGAGGAACGCCATTCACCTCTACAAACTCGTCGGACTGGCATCCTCCAATTCCAACTCTGAACTTGCGGTCAGCTAGGTAATCCTGGAGGAATGAGCCGGGTCTACCTCTTTCACGCCCCAATCAAGAAGCTGACGAAGTACTCCCACACGTCAAACGGAATTGTATGCCTTTGCAATATCGAGGATGGTGATGTCGATGTGATGGCCTGAGTCGACGGCGCGCCAAATCGTATCACTTAGTGATCCCAGGTAACCACTAGTACCCAAACCCTGCCGATAAGCGAACTGCCGATTGTCCAAATATTTGCCGACTTTCAGGAACTGCATTAGTCTACGATTCACCATACGCTCCATGATTTTTCCTACACAAGGTAGTAGACTAATGGGGCGGAAATCGCTGGGGGACCTCGTCTGCGTTTTCTTGGGAATGGGAATGATTAATGCAGTTTTCCACTTCGTCGGGATTGTACCGTTGCTCCAAATCTGGTTGTACAGGTCCAGCAGAACCCTCTTTCCATCCATTGGTAGGTGCTTTAAGAGATGATAGCTGACGTTGTCCATTCCCGGTGAGCTACCTTTGGCCGTGGAAAGGGCGTAATGCAGCTCAGCTCCAGCGAATGGTCTGTTGTACACCTGCGCAGAATCGGGTGGGAAGACGATGGGAAATTGTCGTTCTACCCTTTGTTTACGTGCCAGAAAGCGCGAAGGGAGAGCAGTGTCGGCAGATAACGAGGCAAAAAATACCCCCATCCGGTTCGCGATATCGATCGGATTTGTGATGACGACATTGTTTTCCACGATGGTGAAACCAGTGCTTCTTCTTTTTCCGGATAGTGTGTTCACTCTTCTCCATAGCTCAACGGTCGATGATCCTGGGGAAATTCCGCCGAGAAATGCTTCCTAGCTATTCTTTTTAGCCACTGCTATGGCCGCCCTGGCCAAGTTTCTCACCCTGTGAAACTCTTCCAATTTCGCAGCGTAATAGCGATGATTCGTCGGGATTCTGCGAAGAGCCCGAAATGCCCTACGACGAGATTTGATGGCTGTTTCCACCTCTGGGCACCACCAGTGGACAGCTCTCTTCGGAGGGGATCCACTTGTGCGAGGAATATGCTCGCTCGCAGCGCGAACGATGATACTTTCGAACTCGTCAAATGAAATCCCTCGATCTATCTCACTCCGGGTCAGCTCGCTTGCTATTTCACATTCATAACCATTCCAGTCGGCCTTTTCGTATATCCACCTACGTCTGCGGGTGGTGGCTGAGCGGCAACTGCCATGACCCACCATTATAGGATAGTGATCACTGATAACTATAGGATAGCACTTATCTGATAACGTTGACCAGCTGAGAGAATCAACTATTTGGTGGGAGGAGATGGAGAGGTCAATGGCTGATGTTGTTCGACCTCGTGAGAAGGTGCCGTCATTCAGAATTATCGCGTTTCGGCTCTCCACAATATCCTCGATTTCCAATCCCCTTCGGCTGTCTCTAGCAGATACCCATAGTGTATGGTGTGCATTGAAATCTCCCAGGAACAAGAATGGTGAGTTGATCTGGTCTATCAAGTGGCTAAGCATGGTGCAGAAATTAGGTTGGTTTTGCGGTACGTAGATTGATACAACCGTAATGGCTGCCGGAAACAAGATCTTCCTAGCAACTGCAATCAATTCAGTGTCCAGAGGTACAGGAGTGGACGGAATATCAGAACGGACCGCAATACCAACAGTCTGGGAAATGTTCTCCCCAATTGCTGCCTCCCACGAATACCGGTTACCGAACCAACTCGACTGGTTCGTATCACCACGAATATGTGTCTCTTGCAGGGCCAAACAGACCGGATCTGTGCGTGCAATGATGCTCTGCAAGTCCCCCAAGTTATTTTAGGACATTTAGATTCCATTGAATGGCGAGCGTGATGTTTGCGTTCCTGCTGGCACTGGATGATGTTGGACTCGAAGTTGACGATTGCTCTGGAGAAACGTAAGCAGAGGCAGTGGACGTGTTCGAGTTATGAGAAAGGGAGAAACTTACCCGGGAACAACCCGGGTTCCTCGCAGCACCTGCCGCCGGAGGCTCATCATTTGAACACGGTACTTCCCCGGACAGGGATGCTGCCGGGGCGGGCGTTATGAAGACAACAGTTGATGTTTCTCCTTGAGTTGAAATTGTTGTTGTTGTTGGATCGTGCGTTAAGTTGAGATTTACTGTTCTAAGTTGCGGTGTTGTTTGTTGCGATGCTCTAGTTGGATATTGCGATATTCGATGGCCGGCCACAGAGGAGATTTCCCCATCAACGGGTTGAAGCAAGACGTCCTGGATGGATTCACCTTCCTGCTGCGCTTCTCTAAGAGGTGAGGATGGTACTTCACATTCCCATCTCTCAAACCGGTTGATCGTGTTGTTATTTTGCATGCTTATGTTGGTTATAGGGTGTGACTTGGGCTTTGGCGTAGGTTTATTGTTGTTTTGATTTCACGTTATTGGACCGATTAGGTGATTTGAACAAATCTTGGCTGGTTTCGGAATCGGTGAGGTCCACCTCTTCTACTGTGATGTTATTAGCTGCTTGTCTAGTCATGATTGGGCTTCTTGAGTTGTTAGATAGTTTTTTTGGAGGTGGTGACATGCCTGTAGTTTGTTGTTGCGAATATGAATGGTACTGATTTGTTCCTCGTTTCGTTTTTTTTTCCTCGTTCCTTCGGGTTCTGGCTCACTTGTCTGTGAGTTCGACCGAGATCTACCTTGAAGCGACGTGTCGATGATTTTTTTCATTTTTTGGCATTGCACTTCAAGCTTTTTGATTCTCGTGTCTCTTTCTCGGATTAGTTGTAGTAACTCGTTGATTTTGTCGTCCTTCTCCTTATTTTGTTCGATAATAGTGTTCATTTTCTCCTCCACTGCTATTCTATGTTCCAGTTCCTTTTCGAGTTTAGAGATTTCCCCTTGTTTCTCTTTCACTTGGTTTAACAGGGCATTAAATCTGGCCTGATCGAGTCGAGGTTGAGCAGCAGCCTGTGCATAACTCCCATATCCAGCTGTTACACGTTTTCTCGCATCAACATACGAGAGTTTGTAATCAATCTTCATACGGATCACTGCCACTTCAGTTTTGTACAGCTCACATTGACGGCTGCTAGGTCGGTGATTGCCTTTACAGTTTCGGCAGAATGGTTGTTCTTCGCATGTTTCTCTCTCTTCATGTTCGCTGGAGCAATTGTAGCATCGTTTCATATCGTTAGGGCAGTTCAATCGTGGGTGGCCGTATTCGTAGCACGTAAAGCACAACATTGGGTTCGGATGATAGGGACGTGTTTTTATGCGAAGTACTCCTACTTTCACTGCCTCTGAATAAATGGATTTGTTGAATGTCAGAATAATAGCTGGAGTTTTCTCCTTATTACTTTTCAGTATTCTCCTAACTTTTATGACCCCTTGACCTCCCAATTCGTCTTCGATCTCTGCTTCACTGAAAGGTATTCGATCGAACGAAGATATAACACAGCGGCTGTTGTTCAATGTTGGGTGTAATTCGATCGATAATTCAGTTCCATCAATAAGTTGAGACATTTTTAGTAATTTTTCAACCTGGGTTGCATCTCTCGTTCTCAAGACATATCGGGTGCATTTTGCTTCGCTTTTTGCATTCTCTATCGTTCCGGCGATTTTTTCGATGCTCTTCCCTATAATAAACGGGTTACATGGTAGTTTTGTTCCGTTTTTCCCCGTAAGAAGAAGGGTGGTAACAGCTCCAAACTCATTCCTTGATCCTCCGGGATCAACCCCGCTCCTACATGCCATGCGCTTCTACACTAAACTATTTTGGGTTCGTCGCTTGCTGATGACTGACTATAATCGATAGAGAAAATTGATGGAGACACTTGGTTTATATCACACACTATTAGTGTGACACTAATTTTGAATTTTCAAATTCAATGGAGACGCGAAACACTAAGGTAACTCTCTCTTATCCTTGGCCCCTGTTACTTCGGTATTTGAAGTAAGACGGTAGCAATAATATTATTCACGTGTTTCGTGAAAATGAATCCATATACGATATCGCCGGGTGGCGGAGCATTAACTTCCGATATATCGGGTGGCTAAGCCCGACTTTTGAAATTAAATCGATGTACAACTTTTGGCTTGGAATAGTTTAGCAGAACGACCGATTGGTTTAGAGGCTCTACACGAACTGAATTTGTGAATTTATACATCTCGGTTTAGTGAATTCTTTCGAACAATTCGTTATACAAAATCTCGCGAATTTATGCGAGTGTCCGCGTTATTCAAGTCTCGTCTCGAACACATAGTGCTCTAATGGAAAAATGTTAGATTTGTGTTCCATGAATTCAGACGGGATTCACCAGTTATTGACAAACGTATATACTTAATCGAGTATAATACTTACCCGAAAAAAATAGAAGGATTCAAGAAGGTCCACTACTTATATTGATTTAACCTACGTTTATCACTTTCACAATTATTTTGGTATAAACGAAATTTGAGAGTTGATTCTTAAGCTGAAATGTTGGGTGTCTTGAACAATTCACGTTTTTGACATTGAGATTCGTATTACGCGGGTGAAAAGCGCAAATGGTAATTGATTTTCAGGAAGAATACACTCATTATTTTCATTGTGAATGAAAATTGACTCTGAATAAGGTGTGAACCCCCAATAAGCTAAGGACACCAAAAAATTGTGTTAAAATAGCCATGAAACTATTATTTCTGTGTTTCACATTGAACACTGTGTACGCGACGGACAATGTTCACCCTACTCTCGCAGTTTTATGTTTGCAGACAAACATTATTTTTTCATACCCGTTGTCAAAAAATGTGACATGTTTGTTTCACATGATGCTTAGTTCCTCTCGCATTTTCATCCCAAGCAACAGCATTGTGTAGAGTAAAAGAAGCGAATTAGACACCACACCACTACCACTCACGGTGTGTTGGTGTGTTGATATGAAAAGTAAAGGGAAGCATTTATCATGACAATGGGTGCTTCGTCTAAAATTTTGGGCAAATAAAATACACCTCTTTATCTGTTCTGAACAAAAGTGCCAATTTTTTTTATCCAAAATATATATTTTTATTAAGGCTCATATGGCGTCAGCATATCATATTTGCCAATTGATATCAGAGTTCTTCACAATTAAAATCATTATTTAGTTCACGCACCAATTTATAAATTGAATTTGTGCAACATCGGCTATCATCAGCTTTTTGAACAAGTACTAAAATTGAATAGAGTGTGGCGGAGATGTTTAGGTGTGAACTTTCCCGAAACTGCATCTGAAACTAATTTTTGGGTATTTATTTATTTGGCCAGTATTTGTATGACGTCACCCCACTGTGCACTCGGTTCTCCGAACTTCAATTGGCAACATGAATGGAGAAAAAAAATCATAGAAAGATTCTTTCTATTCAGAGAATGTTCACGGGAAATAGCTATAGATTATTTAATCAGACTTTCAAAATGTGCATGAATTCATAGCCCCTGAGTTTATGCAATGTTTGCAATACGAACTAAATTTCTATTTAGTTTCTGTGACAAAATACTCTACAAAGAAATGTTTTAGAAGGAATTATTTTTCCCGTGCATGAAAAGAAACGAAATGAAAGCAATGAATACTGCGACAACGGTTGGTATGCTTGTACATGATGTTCTTGAATTATAAACATCGTGTATGTTTACACAAGTTTATGTTTGTGTATCATCGTTTGTGTTTTGGATAGACATTCAATACTAGCGAAAATCATGTTCGTGTTCAAACAAAAACATGGAATTTTCACATCGCGTGGACATGTGTAGGTGTTTTTCAGAAGACTACCACTCCATCAAGTTTTTAGTAGTGACAAATTTTAGCAGTTTTAGTGACATGTTGCCAGATCGACCCAGAACAAGGCATTTTCATCGTTGCTTTTGATGGAAAACAACGAACGTTTTTGCAGGCACTTTTCCTGGCAAATCTCTGCATGACTGAAGTATTTTACATTATTTTACAATTAGTTATAGTGTTTTGAACGTGTCCAGATTATCGCGGATACAAATTTTTAGGGACTACGTGTATGAGGAAGTTAAAGAACATCAAGTAGTAATTTCCATATAAATTTTAACAATTTATAACTGCCTTCGGCTTTACTTCAAGCCAACTCGAAACATAAGTTGGGAACTAAGACTTCAGCTTGTCAAGAAGGACTTCAACTGTATTTTTGGAAACTCATGTTTCCCAAAACATGAATGCAATTTCTCATAATTCAATATACTGTTTTTCGAAATAATCGGTCAAAAGTTTCACAAGAAAGTGTTTTTCTTAAAATTGTCATATGACCAACGGAAATTTCGACTGATTTCTTCAAAAAAGCGAATTCAAAATCATTGATCTTTCTCCCAAAAAATCGTAACTCAAATTCCATATGTCTGAATCAAATATGATGTTCAAAAAGGTTGATGTTAAATCAACGAACTATTAAGAAAAATATTATTTTAAATATACTGTCAACAAATCTTACTCAAAAATTTAATTTAATATTAAAAACTTTCATTTATTAGAACAAACACAACCACCTACCACCTACTTTGTGAAATCGTAGCCATTTAAGAAAAGAAACATGGGACACGTTGTAGCGCGAGCAATGGAGTCTAATGAGCCAACCGTGAGCATCTTTTGTTTCCAGTTGAAGTACATTAATTGGTTTGTTCCTTTATCACGTACCATTTGCAACTGGAAGTTGATTTAAGATAATCAATGTTTGTATTCTATCAAAATTTGAGTTTTATTTAAAAAATGATCATCAGATTCTGTAGAATGATTCATGTAGAATTCAATAGAAATTCTGTAACGATTTGGAGTCACAGAAACATGTGAGGTTTTGAAAATATGTGGAAATCTATAGGGGATCGGTTTTACCCTTATTTCCCCTGCTTGAAATGATTTGAGAAAACTATCAAAAATTGGAACCGGGTCATCAGCGTTTACCTACTGGTAAACGCCACGGTATGTTGAGACTGCGTTTTGTTGTCCCTGCTGCTTGAATGAACCGTACAAAATGATGGCGGTGCGGAAAATGCTCGCTTATCCTTATTACATCCATTCCACCCTCCGCACCCTTTATGCTTCATGCGGTACGCTAATGGTTCCGTTTGGGCATTTGCCCTGTTGTTGTTGCTAGTGTGTATCATTCTAATGCGTACAAACACCATAAATGCGTTGATGGCTTCAAAAGCTTACAGAGAGTGGTAGGAAACCATAAGAAACCGACGCTAAGCTGAAGAGATTGATGCGTAATGTTAGATTAAATCTCGCTCCGGGACCTGTTTTTTTCCTTTTTCCTACAGAGGCAACCCAAGCAACACAACAAGAATCTGCTATCTACAAGTGGGGTGGATATATATCCGCCATGTGTAGAGTTATTTTTCGCATTTAGATTGTTGATGCGTTACTAGGTGTGAACGGGTGCGTGTTTTTGTGTGCATTTCACGTTGTCAAAACAACACTTATGTGTTCATCCTCAATAATAACGATTTACGACGTTTCGGGTTGGAGTAGGATTTTGGAAGAATTTTATGTGGTACTAGGTGACCCGGCAATCTTCGTCCCGCCCAACATTTGTTTTTTGTTATCAATACCTCCAAACATTCACGTTTTCTTACTATGAGCAAGTTCATGGGTCCAATCGCAGAACTGTTCATTGATTGATCTTCTAATCGACCCCATTGAATTTACCTTTTACTATAAAATTCCTAGTATTTCTAACAAAACCCATCATTATAATATCAGATTATTTTTAGACACAATTCTCGTTCAAGATTTTTCAACCGCTTGCGAATAACATGTTTCTCCGTTACATGGAATAAATATTTTATACAGAAAATATGATAGAATAAAGACAGTCCTAAATCGGACAATTCCTTCCTCGAGTTCTGCTCTTATCAACACATTCGGCGATACTTTTTTATTAGAATAGATAGAAGAAGATAGGAGTGCGTTTCATCACATTAAAATTTATTTCCAGTTTCGAACAAAGATCAATTTCGCTAGCGCAAACATCAAATGGACTAACAGCACTTGTCACTATGTAATTGTAGAACATATGGGAATTTAATTTCCCGAATTTTCCCTTTTCCCTTTAGAGTTTTTTTTTCTAAATTTTCAATTGTCATGTTTGGTTGGCATATTTTTGGTTGAAATATGAGGGGTGTCATACCATGATAGAAACATTCCCTCCCCCCACAGAAAGGTAGGAGGAGTGTTGAACCACTTTAGAAATGTTTCTTGCTCCCTAAAACCTCCACATGCCAAATTTGGTTCAGTTTGCTTGATTAGTTCTTGAATTATGCAGAAATGTATGTTTCATCTGTATGGCAGTCCCCCCCCCCCCTCATGCAAAAGGGAGGAGTGTCTATTCACCATGGAAACGTTTCGTGTCCCCTAAAACATTCGCATGACAAATTTGGCTCTATTTGCTTGATCAGTTTTCGGATTATGCAAAAATTTGTCTTTCATTTGTATGGCAACTCCCCCTTAGAGAGAGGGTGGAGTGTCTAACCACCGTAAAAACATTTATTGCACTCTAAAACCTCCACATGCCAAATTTGCTTTCATTTGCTTGATTAATTCTCGAGTTATGAAGAATTTTTTTTTCATTTTTATGCAGCCCAACCTAAGGGGGGAGGAGTATCTAACCACCGTTGAATTGTTTCTTGCACCCTAAAACTTCTACATCCCAAATTTGATTTCATTTGCTTGATTAATTATCGATTAATGCAGAAATTTGAGTTTCATTTGTATGGCGGCCCCCCCTTAGAGTGGGGAGTCTAACCATCATAGAAACATTTATTGCACCCTAAAACCTCAATATGCCTAATTTGGTTTCATTTGCTTGATCAATTCTCGTGTAATGCAGAAATTTGTGTTTCATTTGTATGGCAGACCTCCTAAGAGAGGGGGGAGGTGTATCTAACCACCGCAAAAACATTTATTGCACCATAAAACACCCACATACCAAGTTTGTTTTCATTTGCTTGATTAATTTCCGAGTAATGCAGAAATTTGTGTTTTTTCTTTGTATGGCAAGAAAAAAGAGAGGGGGTGGAGAGTCTAACTACCATATAGACATTTATTGCACCCTAAAACCTCAATTTGCCTAATTTGGTTTCATTTGCTTGATTAATTCTTGAGTTATTCAGAAATTTGTGTTTCATTTGTATGGCAGCCCCCTCTTAGAGAGGGGGTAGAGTCTAACCATCATAGAATCGTTCATTGCACCCTAAAACTAAAATATACTGATAGAAGTTTCTATTTGCAGAAGGAAACTAGGTATCGACTTTCATATTTCACACTTTACAGAATTACAGAATTTGTTTACACCTTACAGAATAGCTTCAGTCGACTTTTTGAGGCAGAAAGATATACACTGATTCGATTCGATGCACAATGGAAAAGTGATACGATTCAGCAGAAGCAGTTTATCACAATCTCAGAATACATACATTGTACTTATCCACGGTTTACTGATGATATTATAAATATTTCGAGGAACAAATAAAATGTAAATTTCGAAGGGTATTGAAATACCGCAAACGTGTTGGTTTATCAGGTGATGGCAAGTTTGTGTGACAATATGATGGATTTGCTTGGAAAACTATGAAAACCGCACTTTGAAATGAAATTATTAGGTCTTAGGTTTGCTCTGAACCTGGAGTTTCCCCAGGAAAAGATTGTATACTCTGGAATATAAAACAAATGAATTGAGAATGCTGCGGATTTGTATAGGTTATAAAGTGGAATCCATGCAATAACGTTTGCATAATCCCCCTTTCAGTTGTGTAATAGTGGTGGACAGGTCTGCCACAAAAACTGAAACATTAATTTTAAGTCCCAGGAAAACCTATTTTCATTGCTTCGAATTATCTTTATGCACAGCTTCTTAAATTCCTTTGGAAATTTACTCACGTATCCGTCGTTCGACTTCCGATCAGCCTCTGTTGGAAACAGATGGCAACGAACATTTCCGTCCATTGACGGTAATCGATAATGTTGGCTTCATCATCGAGCGGGAGGCAGGCTTGTTGGCATTGTTGTTGCTCGGTTTGCCCCTCGGGTTTATTTCAAAGATTTGTGGGAAATCTCGTTAATGTGGTGTTGCGTGAACGGAGCGTGTACCTCTACGTGCTTTGAGTGCATTCTCATCCAATTCATAGCTCAGAGTGACAACATTGAAACTAGCTCTAGTCACTTCGAAAATAATCGAATAGAGCTTTAAATATTATGATTTGTTCTATTAGGTAAACCGATTTGTTCTTTCGGGAAAAATCGAACAAAATCCAAGGTTTTTAAAGGTTTAAAAATGTATTTTAGTAAAATAAGACTTCAACTTGGTACACAAATCGAAAACAAATAGTATTCAACATTTTTTGAGTGGAACAGAATTCAGTAATAAGATAATAAGCTAATATTCATACCAAAAAGTTTTTTTATATTATGCCCGCCTTTCAGCTTAATGATAAATAGATAAATAAATAACTAAGTGGCGCTTGTCTGGCAACGGAGCGCATGTAAATTTTTACCGCTTACAGAAAAACACTTTGAAATCAAACTCACACCGAAACATCTGAGGGGTCTGCTATAAAATGAGTGGAGATTTTGATTTCAGTATAACATAGTGCCAAAATATATGATATGATGATTTGACGTACATCCATCCTTCAACAACTTAAATTGAATACCTCATTTTGTGCATTGCTGGCAAAACGGTACTATTGAAATGTTCAACATTTTGTGTGTTGTTTACGGTGGATACACAACAAAATACCATACCGAATAAGAACACCCAAAAATGCCACTTCATGGCGAAGAAGTGGGCCACTTATAAGCTAACATTCCTTGCGAAGGCGGGCGTAGTCTGCTCCAGAAGAGGAATGTGTTTTCGGAAAAGATTTTCCCACAGTACGAGTACATTCCACTTTTCCTACTTGTTGAGAAGGTCGCGTTTGCTTGCCCTCCTTGCCTCCCAAGTGGCCAGATTCCTCTGCAGGCTCGGTACCGCTCCCTCGGTGGGACATATTTACAAACAGCAAAGCAAATAAATTGGGAACAATTTCGTCACAAACTTAACAAAAACACTCGACCAACTTGTTTCAGATTAGGGTTCGGTTCACTGGTTGGCCCCGCAATGGTATGTGGCATTGGCCGTGCGAGTTGCACTTGACCAGAAGAGGCAATGCTTCCCAACGGGCTCGCCAGAGTCTATCGCAAAACGATTCATTGTGAAATTGAATTGTGTGGATTCTGTGGCTCCTGGATGGAGCATAGCCACAATAATGAATTTGAAGTTAATAAAATTGCGAGGTACCATGGTTTGGAAATGCTTTGGGAATATTTCTTTATTAACTCTACATGGGCAGTTTTGAGGCATTAAAATAAAGAGACAATTTTTGATAGTTGATTTCATTCAATGAGAGGCAAGAAGCATGGATATTCGTTCGCCGATTGCATGAGTCACATTAAAGTTTTTTTTTCAAAATAATGATAAATAATTTTTAATCAAGCAACTCGAGGAATACTGACAATTGCACCGATTCAACGAGCAGAGGATTCAAAGCCCCTAATGGTTGTAATAGCTGTTATCCATGGTTATTATCCAAAGATAGAAATGGATGAACTCCTTATCATATTCACCACAGTGAATCCTGATTCTTACCCTCCCCCCACTGACAACTGTCTCTTCCTTGATACTTCCTTTCGCTAGGGAACAACGCTACAGTGGCGACCCTCCTGGCCTTCGGGCGACGAATATCATACTAACATTCCTTCCTTTCCCCTGGTGACAGTAAGGACGTGGCCAGCGTCGTTATTGACTATTTAAAGCTCAATTCATCGAAGCTTGCACAATGAGATTTTCTTCCTCAATTATAGTGACTTTTAACATTTTTGACTGGTTCGTCTCTGTTACTTCCATTTTTGGAAGAATATCGGGAGTGAGAATTGAACTCGTGACCTTTGCGTGAGAGGTATGGATGTTACTAAAGGGTGTGTCACATCAAATTGCATCACGGAAAAAACGCTGTAGAAATTCGCCCAGTAGACCGATCCTTTTGAAAATTTTAGACAGTAAAATAAAAACTATTAAACAACTTTTGGCATTTTCTTTTTATTCATACTTCGAGCCCAAGCCCGTATGCTCGCACCTTCCTCTTTACCCCGTCCATAAGGTTCTGTACAACGTCAGGTTGTAGTTTTTTTTTTTAACAGAAATCCATTTTCTCTTGAAGTCCGCCTCCGATTTGACAACTTTTGGGTTCTTCCGGAGGGCCTGTTTCATAATCGCCCAATATTTCTCTATTGAGCGAGGCTCCGGCGCGTTGGGCGGATTCATTTCCTTTGGCACGAAGGTGACCCCGTTGGCTTCGTACCACTCCAACACGTCCTTTGAATAGTGCCACGAAGCGAGATCCGCCCAGAAGATGGTCGGGCCCTCGTGCTGCTTCAATAGTGGTAGTAAGCGCTTCTGTAGTCACTCCTTAAGGTTAACCTGCCCGTTTACCGTGCCGGTCATCACGAAGGGGGCGCTCCGCTTTCCGCAAGAGCAGATCGCTTGCCACACCATGTGCTTTTTGGCAAACTTGAATAGTTTCTGCTTGCGAATCTCCTCCGGAACGCTGAATTTGTCCTCTGCGGAGAAGAACAACAGGCCCGGCAGCTGACGAAAGTCCGCTTTGACGTAGGTTTCGTCGTTCATTACCAGGCAATGCGGCTTCGTCAGCATTTTGGTGTACAGCTTCCGGACTCGCGTCTTCCCCACCATGTTTTGCCTTTCGTCGCGGTTAGGAGCCTTCTGAACCTTGTATGTACGCAGGCCCTCCCGCTGCTTCGTCCGCTGGACGAATGAACTTGACAAATTCAGCTTATTGGCGACATCCCGGACCGAACTTCTCGGATCACGTGTAAACTGCTTAACTACGCGCTTGTGATCTTTTTCACTGACGGAGCATCCATTTTTGCCGTTCTTCACCTTTCGGTCGATGGTTAGGTTCTCGAAGTATCGTTTTAGTACTCTGCTGTGGATTGGACGATTCCCAGCATCTTACCGATGTCCCGATGTGACAACTCCGGATTCTCGAAATGAGTGCGCAGGATTAATTCACGACGCTATTTTTCGTTCGACGACATTTTTCCAAATTTACGAAAAATTGACAGTGAAGCATGGCCAACGTGATCTATACACTCTTATCTGATTATAAGCGAAAGCTGAAGATATAATTCCTAAAAATTAAATTTCTACAGCGTTTTTTCCGTGATGCAATATGATGTGACACACCCTTTACTATGCCAGATCGCCTCCACAACACAATGAGAATGATTTGCTATTCCCCAGCGTCAGTCGGGGTATTTTGTGCAATTCGCTGGTTCAGGTCAACCACGGGGAGCAACTACGAAGTGTACAGTCTACCCAAGCTCAAGCTCAAAGTAATGAGAAATAATTTTGTCAGTATTTGTTTCCCTTCCAATTAATTCAATCATGGACGAAATAGACACATTTCTAGAGCGACACTGAAATACTGAACTTACTGAATATCCAATTACTTTTTCAGTGTTTCTTAGCAGAATCACACTCAGAACGGCAACAGAAAATCCGAACCGAGTCTGTGTGTGGTGGAATGGCGGCATTGACAGCTGCGTAACACATTTGCACCTTCAGTTTTCCACCGAAGAACGCAGCTTTCACCGCTGCAAAATAGCTTCTTCACATCCGGCTTCAAATGCACTGCACTTTGATGTCATTTTTAATCCGGAAGCTACACTCGATTCACGAAAATTAATTAATCGAAAGTCACCAATAAGTCATTCATGATTTATCAGTCGTCTTGCTGGCGACCAGATGGCAGTGACAGCGAGGAAATCCAAATGGCCTTTGTCAAGACCGACTCTTTTGTTTAAGTTTTCAGGATGTTATTTCTCTTCTGCTTGGTTTGTGCTAGCATTGCATCATGCTTACTTCGCGCTATTTCTGAGAATGCATCCATTTTGCACGTTTATTCAACACGGTAGCAAAATAGAAACTGAGGTCGGCCAAGGTGAGCACGATATTTATACTGCTTTCACTTTTAGCGACTCCATAATAATAAACGGGTTTTGTTTATCCAAGTTTACGGCAGGGTCCGAGCGAGGCAAAATAAACACTGCTTTATCGCACGATTTCTTTTTGCGGAAAGGTTTGTGAGTCATATATTCCAATTTTATGATCGTTACCGAATGAATAAGTTCTTTTGACGTAGAACTACGTCTTTCAGGAAGGGTGTCAAATCAGAAAACAGGTCACGTTTTTATGAAATAAAGTTAGCGTTGACCCCTTCCCGTATTATTTAATATGCCACTCATCAAGTGATTTCATTTGCCTGCTGAGCGTTCTAGCGCCCTATGTTATTTAAGTACCCACGAGTGAGACTCGATGTTGTACGGGAAAGGGTTAATAACTATTTTCACAGCGAACGGATTCTGTTGATTTGCATACCAATCGAATCGGAAATTCTCTAAGATTTGTTTGATATGCTACATTACAATTCCCTAATCCCTAAACGTTTTAAATTAAAGAAAACTGGCATTCCCATTTTTCCATACATTTGTTCAGTCGATTTGTGTGCTTCCCGTACCCGCACCGTCAATAACGAGCAACTAATACATTCGTTTCTGCCCGTTTCCAACTTATTTGGTAGAAATGAGCCATCCACGATTTCATTCGTTGCGTGGACACCGACTGGACAACATCGTTGCTGGACGAGCTAGACGGCGAGGGATCGAGTGCCTTTCTCAAGGCAATGAAAGTGGAGGTGTATTGCTTGAGTAGAGTAAAGTTTTCCAAGGGCCTTTCTCAAGTCTAGAAACGAATGAACTGAAAAAGTTTAAAGTCTCTATAATACAAAACCTAACCTAACCCCATCCACGATTTGAACCCACACACTTCTTGTTTGGTGGTAATCGGAGCAACATCGTTGCTGTTGGACATCGAGTGACAATGGATTATTTCCCTGTCGGGAAAGACAAGGGAAGTAATAGTATAGTTTCTTTCCACTGATGGAATGGAATGAAACCACAGTTGCGAGCGAGGAGTAAGTAAGTGCATCACAACGAGCGGACATCAAATGCATGAAACTACGAGATCCGATGTCATCCTGAAAAAAAGTTTTTGACCGAAAATCAACCTTTTGGGACTGAGAGGCAATGAAGGTATGGGAGAATTTCATCATCGAATTTCAAAAACCGACCATGTCCATTTTGTTTATTGGCCAAAAAAAATGATCTGTGCAAAGTTTCAGCTCAATCGTACATGATTAAGGGGTGCCTCAAAGTGCTCAAAGTTTTGATTTTTTGATCCTCGAATATCCGAATATATTCAGAAAATCGAATTTTTTTTTCGATGCCAAATGACTTAAAAATGCATGAAATGTCGAGATCTGGTGTTTCTCAAAAAACTCTGAACCCTTTTTGGGACCCTGAAGCCTGAATGTTCAAAAAATCAAAACGTTGAGTGCTTTGAGGCACCCATATATCATGTCCGATTGAACTGAAATTTTGCACAGGTCATTTTATTGGGCCAATAAACAAAATGAACATGGTCGGTTCTTTAAATTCGATAATTTTTTTTTTCCATACCTTCATTGCCTCTCAGGCAAGTCCCAAAGTCCCAAAATGTCGATTTTCGGCCAAAAATTTTTTATCGAGATAGCACCAGATCTCGACGTTTCATGCATGTTTAAATTATTTGGCATCGAAAAAAAATTCGAATTTCCAAATTACCTCTACACCAAACCAAGCCACACCCCCCCCCCCCCTCCATGGAAGAATTTCAAGGAACAAAAAATTAAAACTTTGAGCGCTTTGAGGCACCCCTAAATCATGTACGATTGAGCTGAAACTTCGCACAGATCATTTTTTTGGGCCAATAAACAAAATGGACATGGTCGGTTTTTGAAATTCGATGATGAATTTTTTTCCATACATTGCCACCCTACTACACACCTTCGAGAAAGAGGAAGCCCTCCGTATCAAAGTGTGCTTCGACAAAGAAGACAATTTTTGTCAGCAATTTTTGTGCTAGTGTGGATATGGAAGAGTATCCAGAAATTTGAAATACGGACATACACTGCATTTATTCATATACAACGTATCTTTCATGGAAGAATGCTTTCAAATCCCAGTAGGAAAACCTTACACTATTTCTTCCAAAATCTTTGAAACAGTGCCCTATACACCCATACCTCGCTATACGGCCGCTCTTTATACGGCTTTTCGTTGAACAAGATTGGAACCGATCCGATAGAGTTTGTATGAATTTGTATTGGAATAATTGATTCGTTATACGGCTTGTTTCTTAACGGCCCAGGAACCAGGAATCTAGGCCGTAAAGCGAGGTATGGGTGTACTGAAAGGTTAGACGTAGTCCCACGTCAAAACAAGCAGATTGAATAATATGATTCCGTGGTTCTAAGTCGAAAATGTGGTCGTGTCCTAGATACAACCCCTTACAATTTTTTGTGTTCCTTCGAGGCTTTATGATAAGGTTGGGTAGATCCCGAATAATAAAGGAGATGTGTCTAAAACGCGCCTGCCGGGCAATTTGACCCGCCTGATTTTCTCGTAAACTAGCAAGAATAGAAATGCAATGGATATAGGCTATCGTGCTAGTCAATGATAGAATCCTACCATGCAAGTTTCACATTTGTAACATGCTTTGAAAAAAAATAAAATTTTTCTTTAGAAGCGATTTTCGATGTAATTTTCTACATCATTTCTATAAGGTTTTTGTTGCATATTTATTGTATCGAGTTCCCAGTGAATATCTCAGATGAATAAAATGGAAAGAAAGGATTCATTTCCTTCTCAATTTGATATTTTCCGCATCAGCTTACCATCGGGCAGTATGGCAGACCTTCGATCGGGGCAATTCACTCGCTTTCGGCCGGATAACATTTTCACGAGAGAAATAGCTTGTATGTGAGGGATGCCAGATGATTCAAATATCTCTGCATGGCACGAATAAATGTCTTCAGCTGTAATCATAATGAACAAAACTAAGCAAACCATCACGATATTTCTAAATCATGTTCGATAAATCACAAACAATTGTTTTCGCATACTTTGAAATGACCTCAGTAGGTTTTCACAAAATTGAATGTCTTCAAAACGAAAACATGTCTTCACATCTGGCATCAATATTATGTGCTCAGAGAATGCAGGAAAACAAGAGCGTGGACTGGCGTGGACTCACCGGAGAAACGGTTTCTTGTCTTCGCTGGTGGGCATGAAGGGAATAGATTGATGGAATCTCTCATTCATACAAGCTGTTTCTCTGAGCTTTATAGTCTCTAAGAGAAACAACTCATGGGCATATTATACTACTGCTGGGCCGTTTACAGAACGATTACAGATGACTGAGGGTTAACTAATCTACGTACTGACGTAGTTGTTACCTTAAATTTTAAAAGCACGGTCAAGATAAATCCATTCTCGCTTAGGGGGTGCGTATTAAACATTTCTTCTATAAATACATCTCTCTTGCACGATACTTGTTTGCGGATCGGATCGTTCACAGTTCGTTTTGTTTATGCAAAAAAGAGATAGGGTCTAGTTTTATGATAGTAGCAAACTTATCACGAGTTCGCTTTCTAAGTCTATTCCGAAGAGGTAATAGATTATAAGAAACACATGTATGTATATATATTCTACTAGCTGTACCCTGCCACGATTTGCTGTGGCACATTGTGGTTGCATGGTTGAGTTGAATTTTTAATTTTTTTATGTTGTAACAACAATCCTAGATGTGTTTGGTTGTTTTGTATATTGTATCATAGTTTGAGCTCAATCGGTTCCATACTTTTCGAGTTTTTACGCGAACATAAACGAACAGAAAATTTTTATGTATATAGAGATAGATGAGGGAAATCGATAAATTTTCAATCACTTCGAAACACAATTTCAGATCATGATTTTGTCAAACACGTGGAAAAAAGATGTTTCCATCACATAGAACACATATTCATTGCTGAATAGCCGATTTTCATTAGAAACTCAATTTCAGAAACGCGCTCGGGCCATATGTAAAATCATTTTTCTTACAATTTTGCAATTCTTTAATGCCGTAACAACACTCCTTGAAGTGGATTGTAGATTGTGTCCAACTTTTAGCTCAATCGGTTCCGCACTTTTCGAGTTTTTGACGCGTACCCAAACGAACAGAACTTTTTTTTTATATATAGAGATAGATGAGGGAAATCGATAAATTTCAAATCACTTCGAAACACAATTTCAGATCATGATTTTGTCAAACACGTGGAAAAAAGATGTTTCCATCACATAGAACACATATTCATTGCTGAATAGTCGATTTTCATTAGAAGCTCAATTTCAGAAACGCACTCTGGTCATATATAAAATCATTTTTCCTCCAATTTTCCAATGTTTTATGCCGTAACAACACTCCTTGCAGTGGATTGTATATTGTGTCCAACTTTAAGCTCAATCGGTTCCGCACTTTTCGAGTTTTTGACGCGCACACAAACGAACAGATGTATATATATATATATATATATATATATATATATATATATATATATATATATATATATATATATATATATATATATATCTATATATATATATATATAGAGAGAGAGAGAGAGAGAGAGATATGCATAGTCAATTTTTTTGAATTTTTCTAATCATCTCAAATATTTTCCAAAGTACTCTATCATTCTAATTTGGGTGAAGATAAACTCACAAAATATATGGACGACGTAGATCTGATCAGCCGTTCTCCCGTGATGATGAGTTATACGTACGTGGGAAAAACTCTCTTTTATATATAAAGATTTTAGAAAATATTAGATTTTAGTTTTTATTAGATTTCACAAAGGAACAGACGCTTTTCTCTTCCCAAGCAAAAAAGAAAATCCATGTGAGTGTTTTGTTGTCGTCAGTGCTGCCGTTCTCTCGTAAGTTGAAGTGTTGTGACGTCGTGAGCTAATACGTGTACACTAGGGTGCCAATGAAAATGGGCATCTCGTATTTCAAAAGGGTACCCTATAAAAATGTTCACCACCTCGAAAAAACACCTTTTGCAAAATATTAGCTCAATTGGATTTAAGGGAGAATGGCGCAAAGCGGTCGAAGTTTGAGTTTTTTTGAAAATCAAAAAATCATCCAAATCGAGGTTTTCGAAAAAAAAAAGTTTGGTTCCAAATGTCTTCGAATTGCATAAAACGTCGAGATCTAGTGTCACATCGAAAAAATATTTTCTAATATTTTCCATAGGGTATATTATCCTGCAAATCAACATCTGCAGCAAGTTCCGAAAGAAAAATCGGGACTATTTTTGTCGGCACCCGAAACCATACGTTTCGTCTCGTATTCCGAACAAAAACTAAGTCCCAGAGTGTCGATTCTTGACAAAAAAATTATTTCGAGATGAGAGTGGATCACGGCAATTTTTCATGCAATTTGAAGACATTTGGTATCACAAATTTTTTTTCGAAATCCCCGACTCCCTTTACTTCCTGCTTGGGTGAATTTTCGATTGTCAAAAAACTCAAACTTTGACCGCTTCGCGCCACTCTCCTTTTAGTCCAATTGAGCTGAAATTTTGTACAGGGAGTTTTTTCGAGGTGGTGAACATTCTGTATAGGGTAACTTTTTGAAATTTTAGGGGCCAATTTTTTCCCATACATTCATTGGCACCCTAATATTGCTCTACGTCAAAAAATTAGTCGATGATTTCATAAATTTTCGTTATTGTTAAACATACAAAATAGTTAAAAAAAATAGTACCAGATGGGCCAACCGGAAGAGTCCGCCGGATCACATGCGGCCCGGTGGGCACTTCCGTGTGTTTTCTAGATTCTATGGCACTAAGTTGCATTCCAGTATGTTTCGTTTTTATTGTGTTGAGCCTAATATTTTATTTAAAAAATGCTAATAATTCTTGTATTTATCGTTTTGACATGTAAATCTGATTCGCAACACCACCGCGCTATGCATCTGCCCCGTAAATTATACCATTATTTGCATGTTACATTCGTCACTCATCCAAAGAAGCGGACTGACAATTAACATTGTTTATCTTGTCTTCCGCAGGTTGAACGTAACAAAGCTATTCTACGCGAAATTGGTAAGCGCAGCCACGGTGATGCCCGGGATGAATACGAGCTTCGTTTCGACCGAGATCAGCTCTATTACCAGCAGTTGCCGTTCCTGCAGCGCTACGATACCGTACCCGTGAGTCGACTTGATATCGCGGAATACGAAATGGAACCAAAGGAAAATAGAAAACCAACTGTCGTGAAGAACAGCAGAAGCAATGACAGCCCAAAGCAGATTAACCAACGCGAGCAAATAAGCAGTAATGCAAATGGTGATAGCGGGGCCATTACACTAGCTCAGGAGCAACGTCAACTTGAGAGGGAACAGCAAAAGCAGCATGAGGGTGGCACTGTTTCACGCTCCACCGCAAACGCGGGTCCCCAGAATTTAAGATACTTGTTCGAACGGGAAATATTTCCCAGTGGAGTTTCCGACGGACAGCATACTGACGATGAGTACATTGAAGCGAACAACTTGTTGAGGAATGATGACCAGCAGCAACAGGATGATAAGCTGAAAAGTGATGACTATCGACTTAGATACCTGTACGGCATTCAAGATAAGCTGTTTGGCTAAATTCCGAGATCCCAAAAAGTCGAACGAACAACGCAATCATCCTACTACTGACCTTAATCCAAAAACAACAACATCAACTAATCAATAGTAACAGCAAATGTAAAGCCCAAATTTCTACGGAATGCCACTAAGACGGAGAATGATGAGAGAATTCTCTTTTTTCAAAAACAAAAAAAAACAATATTCACTTGACTGTTAATGTTTAGAAACGAAGTATGGCACTGCTCCATAGAAGTGTTGATTTTTTAAAGTATTGTATGAAGTATGCTTTAAAAGAGGTAATACAACATAACATAGTAATTCATTGAATTTTACGCCTTTATATTGCTTTCTACCCCGTTGGACATGTTTTTGTTTCGACCATTCGTGTATGCTTGTTCATTTGTGCTCCTCTGACAAGCGAGTGTCAAATGTAACACGTACAGTACACTGTACAGTCGCAATGCTTGGGGTCGACAGAGTTCAAGGTAAGCGCCACAACGTTGGCTGAAGATAGAACTAAGAATATTGGAGCCGTTGCTTCATTGTTAATGCATGATGTGATATCTATCAAACTGCTTTGACGAGCAGTTTATATTAACAACGATGACACCCATACCTCTTTATAGAATATTCCAGTTTATACTGCTCCTTTTTTATTCCGGTGAGTTTCGAATGTTATCCGACCGAATCCTTCTGCATCGCACAGAACGATTATTCCAATTCGTGGGATTTTTTTTCTATCATTGATGGCTGTAGCCAAACATGAGCCGCTCATCTGCTTCAGTGACAACCGCAGCATTCTAAGAATATCTCTTTCAAAAAGCAGATTTGTCAAATTCAATTTCACGTAAGCATTTTCAATTTTGTTATCTGAAAGGGGAAATCTTTCAACAAAATGTCATTCAGAATCAATTATGGCATTTCGATCATGATATTGGTAAGCCAAATATGATGAATATGATGTTCAAAGGCAGTATGCACTTACATTAGCAGAAATACTGACAATGTTGCCGAAAACTATCATGTTATATTTTCCTCACCATTTGACTTTATTATGTTTTATGTTGAAGTTTATCTACTATGTATTCAACCTAATTAGGACTCTAAGAATCTATTCTTTCTTTCAGTGAATTGGAAGAATTCGTTACAAACTAAATCTTACGACGATAATGGAAAATCACTTTAGGCCATTTGTTAGTTA
Organism: Toxorhynchites rutilus septentrionalis; assembly: GCF_029784135.1. Classification (NCBI taxonomy): domain Eukaryota; kingdom Metazoa; phylum Arthropoda; class Insecta; order Diptera; family Culicidae; genus Toxorhynchites; species Toxorhynchites rutilus. The sequence goes on along the minus strand of NC_073746.1, from coordinate 265,627,941 downwards.
TACTTCGTTAGTTCAAGCTCTTTGACTCAGAATTTTCCCATTTCAATACAGTATCATTCAGTTTTCATTGAGCAGCACAGGCTGTCGATCCATCTGTCGATGCTATGGACCAGGGTAACATTCATTGAGCGGATTGAGCGCGAGACTGAAACGAAATTACTGTGGATGCACACTTCTACTCACGCTGTTGCTTGTGTTGGGTGTGTACATTAATTGTACCGGTTTTTGTTGTCAAAATCATATGGTTTTTTCAAAGACATGTTGCATAGGAGTATCATGCAGAAAATGCTCTATCTACTACTTCCGCCCATTCTTCTAATAATTTGTGATTTTCCTGTCTGAAGAAGTCTACTTCTTTCGACTGAAACGCTGGTCTGCATTGACCGGAACTGCCCTTCCAAGTAGGATTAAACAACAGAAGCAACATGAGGTCTAGCGTTGTCATGTTGACAAATTAGTTTATTGTGTCTGTTCACCAAAATGGTCTGGCTGGTTTTCTTCAATAGCTTGTTTCAATGGCATTAGTTGTCGTCTACGGATTCCGCCAGCAATACGTTCACCTGTTTTCAGCATCTCGGAATACACCACACCCTTCTGATCCGACTAGATACACAACCTAATATTGCCAAAAGAATATCTCGCTTTGGCTACGATGGACTTGGTTCCCTCTGCTTCACCCATCCTTTATTGCGTTTGGGATTCTGTAAGCCAGTATCTGCCGTTTTGAATCATTTCCGATGCTTTTGATCGTTTTGCATACGATTGGGCGATCTTTGGAAAAAGATCGATCTTAACGAATCGATTTTCTAAACAGCGTAGGAATCGATTCACTGATTAAATCGGTACTAAAGAATCGATCTTTGCTGGATCGAATGTCTTTTTTCCATTTTATTTACTTTTGCTATATAAGTGATGTCTTTTCTTTAGACATGGATTAATTAAATGAATTGAATGAAAATTATCACTTGATTTCACCATCCAATTTCGTCTCAATTTCCACTGTGAGTCTGGTGGATATGATGGTGAATAAATAACTTGTTTTGTAATGACCAAACTTACAAAACTACTTCTCCTAAGTTTACGATCATTAATTTGACAATCTTGGATGGGATCCAATGTTTATGACATTTGTCATGTGGTTTTTGTGAAATTAAAACCAATGTTCACTGAAAAACAAATTAACGATTTTTCTCGGTCAAAAAGATCGATTTTCGCGATTTTTTAGAGTACAAAGAATCGATTAAAAAAACCGGAAATCGGAATGGAAAGGATCGATCTTCTAAGTATCAATCCAAGATCACCCAATCCTAGTTTAGCAACAGTTAACCCATTCATATTCAATGCAGAAACCAATTCTGATTGCGTTTGACATGGTTCTTCATCTAGGCATGATTCCAATGTTTCATCTTTTACATTCTTTAGAGCTTCCGGACGTTCTGCGTCTTCAACATCATAAACTACTTTTTTGAATTGTCTAAACCAGTGGTAGTCAACCTTTTTTCAAAAGGGCCACAAACAGGTGTTAGTTGAACCTCTGCGAAAAAAACTTTCACCTTCAGTTTTCACCGAAGAACGCAGCTCCCGCCACTGAAAAATACCTCCTTCATATCTGGCTTGAAATGCGCTACACTTGAACGCTACTTCTAACCCGAAAACAATGCTCGAAATCACGAAAATCAATCGATCGGATCGGAAAGAAGTCACCAATAAGTTTTTCACGATTTATATGTCATCCTACTAGCGACTAGATGGCAGTGGCAGCGAGACTTTCCAAATGGCCTTTCTCAAGGACGAGTGTTTAGTTTCCCAATTTTGTCCTTTTTTAAGACTAAAACGAATGAACTGAGAATGTTTGAGAATTTGAAAAATTCTCGATAATTCAACACCTACATCATTACACCAATAAATCCGAACACGCTCCAAAACTCACAAAAGCTCTGTTTCAGCAAAAAAAATGGATTCGCTTTTGATTACTTAGGATATTATTTTAGAATGCATCGCTTTCTTTTAAATAACTCTTTAGTCGAAAGTTTTGTAGCGCTGAAAAGGGTCGATGGGTTTGCGTGGTTTTATTTAAAACAGTTGAAGATGGGTGATTCACAATTCATTCTTGTTCTCACGAGAACAATACACGAGATTTGTGTCTTTATAGCCAATGCACGTAGCACACTTGGTATGCACTGATAAATTTTTTCTCGATCATACTATCAAGTAGAGCATGTTCGCTCTACGCTTTATCAAGTGAAACATGACTGTTAGTTGCACTGTTTCCGGCAAATGCTGTTTCCATTTTCAATCCGATAATCAATCCGAAAATGAATAATGCATTATCCATTTTCAATCCGATAAAAGAAAAATAAATACAAAAAATATACTCATATACAAATCAAAACAATGTCAAATACTGTGTTTGACAGTCTACAAAAATATTTTCATTTTTTTTTTTTTTTTTTTTGTCATTATTTTCAATGAAATAGCTACTAGTTATGACATACAGTGGTAAACGGGTAGAATCAATATACACACCTAATAGTTCAACTGTTCCGTCGGTATCATTGTATAATTTGATACACCATAGATTACAAAGTTCCCTGAAAGCCCTGAATAGAAGCGCTGTCTTGCTGAAATACAACCGATCTCTCTAAGTAGGCAACAAAAACATATTCCAAAAGTCCATAATAGTCACCGGCAGTCACTTTGGTGGAGCTTCAGCAGAACTATGTTAACATATTACCACAACTATCGAAGATACAGCTCAACTTAACGCGAAAAAAATGGTCATAAAACTTCAAGCCATACGCAAAACGCATCAAATTTAACTTAAAAAAAATAGAAAAACAAAACCACTCACATAAATAAGATTTTCCGTTTTTCCTTCTGCATTTTCTCGCAAATTTGAGCTCGGTGAAGAAAGGAACTAAAAAATGAAAACTATAACCGTGTTATATGTCAGAAAGCGCGTGAAATTGCTCATTGAAGATATTGCTAATTTTTTGCACGAATATAATCTGATTCAAAGAGTTATCGTGTAAAATGACTGTATCAGAACAGAAATCCCTTTTAAATACTATCTGAATTGCAATAAACCTGAGACAAGACTAGACAAAAGAGTGGTCGCTTCCAGACCAGTTTTCGGACCTGCTGCTGTTTGGTCAATTCTGAAGGGTTGCCAATAATATTTGAAAATACATTTCTGCATAACGTACTCATAGTGCGTATGCTCAAACTTCTCTCAAACTCTCAAATTAGGCACTGTAGATTATTGCTACAGTGCGAAGGGAGTTCAACGACAGTCACATATGGTTTGTCTGAGCCTTTTCGGTAAACATCAAATTCTTCGTGTGCGAAGAATACCCTTCAATAATGTGCACTCTTTCATCGGTTGGATATATTCCAAAAAATGTCATGTAACCACTTGAATAACCTGCAAATATTGTTCTTTAAGAGGGGCCTCTTTTCACAACTGACCAGTTTTCCTCAATTTTCCTTAGTTCCAGAGTATTGGCCGGATTCATGTCCTTGGGAATCAACCTCATGCTGCTCCAGAAAATTAGTAGTCTCTTCCGTAGGCAGTACTCCTGGGAAAATTACTGGTTCACGGTTCCAGATGTAATGGAAGATTGGATTTTCAGATTGCTTGCCAGACAGGGAACTTTTATGAGTTTTTCGACTTCTTCTGGTCCAGTAATATAATCTTGTCTAGGATTATGATCGGAAACCGCCAGGCAGTACGTTTCGTAGTCCATAATCACGCAATAATATTTTGTTAACACATTTTTATACGGTTCTCTCAAGTTCTTCTTTGCCTCCAAATTTTGCTTTGCATTCCGGTCCGCTCCGATGGAACCATGATGTAAAAAAATGAACTTCGGCACTGTACACAAATTACGCAACGCCAAAAATTCGGATTTTGGACCCTTCCTCCCCCTTACGTAACGCAATTCCTATCTCACACAGACAGTAAGTAACGCGACCTCGACCAACCTCCCTCCTCCCCTACTCGCGCTACGTAATTTATGCACGACGCCTTATCCTGACAACCAATGCCTACTATACGCTCGCAGCTCTTGTAATTCTTTACACTATTAGGTTAATTGAAAAAAACAAACTCAAATATTCACCCATATTGTGGCAATCGATCGGATTTGAAATTCGGTCGAGATCGCCTTTTGCATTCTACAAATGGTAACATTATTCATTTATTTATTTATTCAACAATACTTGTCTATGAGCCTTCGGCTCTTAAAGACTGGCTAGCTTAACTAACAATATTTTGGTATTTTTCAATTCAAAACGTTAATCAATAAATAAGGTACATATACATTTTAACAAAACCGTACAATTGTGATCGAAATTGACAAAAACAAAAATAATACTCAAACATTCGGAAACTGCTGCTGGTAACATTACATCGTCCTGAACCTTTGTCCAACTATTTCTCATTGAATTTCTCAAATTTTCGCTAAATTTGATCATTATAATATAAAATCATTATCAGACACAATTTCAGTCCAATTTTTCTCTACCACGTGCAGGAAATGTGCTACTCTATTACATAGAATACATATTTGATACTGAAAAGTTTATTTTCATAATTTCTATCCCAAAAGTGTGTTTATTCCACCCGGAAGTTTCATTACAATTTACGATACGACGCTCAATATCGCCAATGTCGAATTGCGCCATAAAGTTGCCACATTTACCGGTCGAACGGGTTCCAGAAGGCAAAAGTGCTTTCCATTCGGGTAATTCTGGCTAGATCTGGTTCTAGAATGAGTGTGAATGTCCTCATGGCAGCGTATTTCATGTGTAAGGACTTTTTCATGTTCAACCTTTTCAGTGCAATTGTACTGTCGGTAAAATGTTTATAAAGATGCCATCAACACGTTTGTTAGATTCTCCTATGTAATTCTCAAATAGATCGAAACACTTTGTTTTTGGAATCACAAATGTTATTCCCGTCCAACAAGTACCATAAGTTATGGTCCATAATAATGGACTGATATAATGCAGATGATTTCAAAGTTCTATTTTAATTTTTGTTTTGAAAATTGAGAATAACTTTTTTGTTAAAAAGCGGTAATGCGGTTGTCGTGTTCTGATGTTTACGTTGATATCATCACATAAGAATACGGCCGTTGCTACTCAGTATTCTATCACTTCCCAAGTACTATTCACCAACTTATCACAGAAATGAAACAACCAATTTGCAGTACAAATAATAAGCTCACAACAAACTTTTTGCTCGTTCCGACTATTCACTGCACAAAGATCAGTGCCCCTCGTGCAAACAACAGAAGACGAAGGTACTGGTAATGATGTCGTAAAACGGCGCGAACTTTGTCATTCCTCAGAAAGGGTTCGGCGTTTCGAGGGAATCTCCATTGTTGTTTCCTTTCTAACGGCTTGATATATGCAAATTGTTTCTAATGGCACATACTCTTGCGACATGTTGGAAAAGTTCCACTTTGTATTTAAGTTAGCCAGATAATTCTGGATTATAACTTTACGAAATCCAACGATAGAACGGATCAAAATGTATATAACATTGCTTATCAATCGGTCTGCTGATTTCTATGATTGCTTACAGATAAAGGGTATACCTCATTCTTTACTCATATATACGAGCATTGTAACCATGGATGTCTTTCCTTTCTTCATTCGCAGTCGATAGATGAATCTTATAAATTTAAAAACTCATTTATCATTGGTAGAAGAAAAACATCTGTATATTTTATCAATATAAGTACTATGGAAACGATGAACAATAAAGACACATAAAATGATAAGAAACAGATACAGTCTACTAGCCGCGAATGAAATGTACTCATATATATGTGGATAAACGCGCGCCCTCTGTCGGCTCTGAGTCATAAGCAACTGTATATGATGCCAATAATTCAGTGAAATGAACACAGTGTAAGTGAAATGATAAGTTAAATTGACAGGGACAAATAACCACACAGCTGTTTGTTGTTGCTCAACGCTTCCTAAACTTCATGTCCTTATTGATTGAAAGTGTATAATGGAGGAGATTGGTGAATGCTGGCCCATTCAATATAGACTAAAACAACGTTCAAATTATTACAACAACAAAAATAAATCACTACAAATACATCTAAACATCTAACACACATGAAGGTTGGAATGGTTTGGTATTCCGAGAAACAATGAATATTTGTAATCATGCAATGTGACTTGAACAATTACCAGCGTGGCCCTCTGTCGTGTATAAATGATTCCCAATGTTTGCGAGAAAATTAGTTGAAAACTATAAAAGAAAACAAACAGAACATCGCATAAATCGATGGTGAATTACTAAATATATCATACCTTATTATACTTGTTGGAAACTTGTGACAGCTACAATGTGCTAACTAAATCGTACTAATGAACAAAACTACAAAAATCAGAATTGAGATGAAGAATCCGAACTGTATATACATTAAACGTATTGAAGAATAATAAACTATTTAATTTTTAAGAGCAAAATGTTATTGATTTCAACGCAAAGAACCTCCCTCCTTCAAGATAAGAACGATTCGAGTAGAAAACGTGCTGCAAAGAAAAGTAGCGTCCTTGTTTGTTCCAAATAGCTGTATTTCTTACTTTAAAATTTTCTGTTGTACTTAACCACAATTTTTTTTTATCAGTTTCTTCTTTTTCCTCACAATATATTTCTGCTGTGGTGCTTTGATCAGGTTGCAAGAATTTGTAGAACAGGCCGTCAACAACTATCATATTTATTATTTTTCAGTCATTTCATGCCGATATAGTGGTTCTTAGATTTTTGTCAAAAGTGGTAATTTTGTTCTTTATCGCAAAACATAAAACCAGAATTTTTTAATTTTTTTATTAGGATGCCTATTTCCATTTTAGGGTGGTCCGAAAAATAAATTTTTTCGCCTTTTTCCCAAAAATGTCTTTTTTGTACAATATGTCCAAAAATCAGAGGTGTGATTTTTTTCATTCTTAAGTAATGAGTTTTCAAAGTTCATTTTTAAATATCAATTTACTGAACTTTAATGTTATTAATAATTGAATAATTGAAATCCTGACATTCTTTAGGGTATACCTTGGCTTCATTTGAACATCATTTACAAGTATCGATACTGGCTATATTTTATAACTCTAAGCATTTGCAAAAAAAGTTGACTGTCAAAACTAGTGATAAAATGTTTGCGTTAGGAAATTCCGTAAAAAATAAGCATCGTTAATTTTTCAGTTTTTGTAGTTCTTTTGACTACACCCAGGTTTTTTTACGCGGTTTTTTTGCGCGGTTTTTTTTACGCGGATTTTCCAATTAACCCGTATTTTTTACGCGGATTTTCCATTTAACGCGATTTTTTTACGCGGATTTTCCAATCAACGCGGTTTTTTTACGCGGATTTTCCAATTAACGCGGTTTTTTACGCGGTAGCTACTTAGCTCTGGACGGTCCAACAGTGGTACTGCACGAGTATCAGCAGAAGAGTGTACAAATTACTAGGGAATCTTCTAGCAAGAGCAGATGACCTCATTCGTGAGGAAAACCGAACTATAGCTACCAGTAATCAACGAATTGCAGGAAAAAAACTACGTGTTTTCGGAAGCGAGCAACACTCAACTTTTTACTTCCATTCTACGTAAAGATAGTCCCATTTGATATATATCATTAGGTGACATGGTTTTGTTTACGCGGATTTCCCAATTAACGCGGTTTTTTACGCGGATTTTCGAATTAACGCGGATTTTCCAATCAACGCGGTTTTTTTACGCGGTTTTTTTACGAGGTACGTATCCCTCGCGTAAAAAAAAGCTGAGTGTATATTGTTTGCTTTTTGCATGTTGAGTGCAGGTAAGAAAAGGTAAAAATCTATTATAAATTAATGAAAAAATTATAAACTAATGAAATATTAATTTGACAAATGATTTAATATTTGAATAGTGTTCGGGATTTGGGACAAATGTAATTGAACATATTTTTAGGTTTTTACCATAAATATGTGTTTGTAAACCAATTTGTTGTAGTCAAGTAATAAAAAATCAAACTTATTTCGCGAAACAGTACTATTTTGAGCTTATAAGACACTGTTTAATGGCCAGCAAAGTTTAAGTGTTCGGGATTGAGACAAGACGGAAAGTTCATTGGTTAACAGCATGGCATCAATGTATCCAACGCGTCGAGTATCAATCCTGTGACGGCCTAAAGACGACTTCGAGATCGTCTAGCTATAGACAGGAAACCTAAAAGTGGCTGATAAGCAAAGGCAAGTGCAACCTGTCATTGAAATACGTGGCGGAAATAATAGGAGTTTCGTAGTCATATGTCCAGAACGTAAAGAGAGGGCTGGTTGAGGAAGTTTCAAGGCACCAGTTGTACCGGACCGTAACACAAAGCAGAATCTAGAAACGAAGAAAAGCCCAAGGAAACTTTACGGAAATTTTCATACTAAATACGATTGCTTCCTTTTCACGTTCTGCAAGGCGTTTCCGCACGAATTTCTAAACATGAATTTAATACTTTGTTCGAGTGAGGACGTAGCCGGCGTCTTTATAGCCTTTTCAAAAATGGCGCTTTCGTAACCTCGGGAAACATGAACCAGAGAATTTATAAAACGAAATGCGTGCAGAATGGAATTTATTAAATGAAGAGTGCATAGTTTTTTAGCAAGGCGACTCGGTCAATCTATGGTAACACGTCTGAAGAAAAAAACCTTATTTATTCGAACGTGGTCAAACGTTAGAACTAAATGCATAACCAAATATTGTTATTTTCACATCAGGAAGATTCAATAAATGTATGTATGGAAAAAAAATTTTTAACACATTGAGCCCCGAATATTTCTTGCTGTACTTTCCTTTCAGCCCGCATCATAAGCATTTGTACAATATCAGTGTCGGTTCCAACTCCCAAATATACTTATTGCATAAATAGAAAATAATCATAAATACGACTAGAAAGTAGTCACATTTTGTAATACATCCGAAAATTATTTAAAAAATTAAAAAAAAAATTATTTATTATAAATTTTATATTCATATTTCAATGCAAAAAATTACCGGGTAAATGTATGTCATCCGACGCTCGCTAATGCTCGGTCGGACCTATCTAAAGGATCGTCTCCTATGTTTAAAACTAGCCGGGCAATCGGTGAAACACATGTTTGTTTGCGAAAGGCCACCGTGTCCGACGGCGGGATTGCGTCGCTTTCATTTCAAATTTCATTACGAAAAAATAAACTTATATCAAAAATTGTGCTGCTGTGACGTTAACACGTGAGTACCAAAAAATGAATATTTTATACAATTTCTTCATCTTAAGCCTGAGCTGTTCTTTCGCATTTATTTCTTTCATTCTAAATATTTGAATTGGATTTAACAAACGTCAATTTCTTAATTCAATAATTACAGAAAATTATTCCTTCTTTGACAAATAAGCTTTTCTGTTCAACCGATTTTAATTTTTTATCGGGATTACTACCATTTTTTTTCAATATTTCTTTCGTTCGGGATTGTTTACCATTTGGGTAAACGTTCTATCCATAAAAATGGTATTCGAGTGACCTTGTTTCTCGTTAATGCTCTAGAACCTCGTTTAATTTAATTAAATTTAATATAATTTAATTTATTTGTCAACAGATAACATAACTACCCCAATGACATAAAAATTACAACTTACACTACACATATTAATTCAACTCGTTGTGTTATAATTCTGTTCTTTTATTTTCATCCAGCGGATATATCATTCTATGAATCATTCTATGAATTTTATGGCAACTACTTGAAATTGACAATTTGTTTCTACGTGTTACGTGATCCAAATGACTGGATAATGTTTATAATCGAATTTGATAGTCCATCAATCATACAAAATTAATAATTTAATTAAAATAAAAGCGAAGCTATATATCTTTTTCATAACTTTGGAAAATGAAGTACGGAACTGTTCTGTTCTCTGTCGTTTTTGCTCTACCCACGCAATATACGAGTTTTTGGATACCAGTTGATGTAAGAATGTGATCATTCAAATAACGCTTACCAGGATTAAATATATAAATACCTTATTGCACTCGGGTAAATGTCGCATCCGAATAAATGCTGCATTCAGGTCAATGTTGCATTGGAGTAAATGCTCATTCGGGTAGATGTTCTATTCGGGTTCCCTGTCGCATTCGGGTATTTCTTACATTCGGGTGATTAGAATTCGGATGAATGTCTTCCGGGTAGCTGTCGTTCGTTTAACTGTCTTGCGGGTAAATATGACACAATCCATTTTCTCATCAGAATTCAACCAAATAAATATACAATACAATTCAGTAAATATCAAGTGTATTTGTGAGTAAGTTGTATTAATCAATAATCATATTGATTGATAAAACTTACTCACAAATACTTGGGAAGGCTACTAGTTCTTAAAAAAAAACAAATCGCAAAATGGAAGGAATTCAGTGCGATGATTGAACCTAGTGACTATCTACCAATATAATGTAAACTCTTGAATCAAATTAGTAGATGAGTGTTATACAGTAAAATATCAGGTTTGGACTTGAATTTGATCATGACTTCCTTCGCGTTGAATCGCGTATATGAGTCAAATACAAGAAGTACTTGCACTCTCAAACATATCGAAACTTATAGCATTTCAAAATTCAATTAAACAATTCGAAACTTATGAATTTTTATGTTGATATTTTGGAGCTTACATTGGAACGATCGCACAGTCCAATGCGCGTAGAATGCCGAGGGAGTCTCACTGTTTCAATTGTTACGATTTATTTTCTGGTGCGGCTGCTCACAGTCACCGAGGAAACGGTTTGCTAGTCCGAGATCAGGGTGGGTGCGAAAAGCCTCTTTTGGGTCCTCGAGTCTCAGAGTCGTCGTGTGAGTTGTGTGGAGAGATTTCGGATTGGGATTAGCGAAAATGAGATAATTTTCGGGTTGGAGAGTCTTTCTTGGCTTACGAATCCTTCTAGCCGATGTGGTGTGGGCTAACGGGGATCGATTGGGCAACTGGTATGATGTGGTGATTTTTCTGGGTCTTGGCTTCAATTTCCACCCGGTTCCAATCTTAGTGTCACCCTTGACGTTTGACGAGTAGAATTCTCGGAATTCTTGATAACTGGCCTGCATATCACCTTTACGGTGAGCCGTCCCAGCACGAGGCTGATGAGGGCAAGTTCGCCTTGAATTGCTGCTCGCTCTCGACATCTTTTTTTGTCTTCCGTAAGTACGATGGCCTAGTATTGTTCGATCGGGCGAAGCCCTGGAGGTTGTCGGCCGCATACCACTCCAGGGCCTTTTTGTTGTAGTGGCATGAGGCCAAATCCGGTCAAAACAGCCCGGAACACGTGTGCCTTGTGCAGGAACGGCAGGAGTCATTTTTGAAAGCACTCTTTGATGTAAACTTCCTGGTTGATGGTGCCGGTTGTTACAGGAATGCTGCTCTTCTCTCCACACGAGCATACCGCCTGCTAAACCAGATATTTCTTTGCGAATTTCGACAATTCAATTTTTTTTTAAATATCTCTGTCATCATTCCCCTTTCCGTCGCCGTGTAGAATCCCGGAAGTTGGTTAAAGTCGGTTTTGACGTATGTCTCGTCATTCATAACGATACTCTCGAATTTGGTCAATATCGTCGTGTACAACTTCCGTGTCCTCGTTTTGGCCGATTTGTTTTGCTTTTCGATGCGGTTTGAGGTGTTTACCTAGGTTGACAGCCCAGCTCTTTTCTTGGCGCGTTGCACTGTGGTGTGGGACACTCCGACTTTATCTGCCACATCCCGGATCGATAAGTGTGGCTACCTCGTTTATGTACTTCACTGCTTTGGTTGTCTATTCGACCGTCGGGATGTAGTTTCCTCCACTTCCAGGCTTCCGAGTTCAGGTCAACCTCTCCCCAAACACTCTTATCGCTTTAGACACCGTCGTTTGAGGCAAAATGAGCTTTTTCGCTAACTGACTATGGGACAAAAGCGGAAATTCTTGGATTGTTTTCTTAACGGGTGAAGGAGGAGTATGGAATAGAGTTTCTCTCCACAAGGGCCCTTCTCAGGGCTAGAGGCGGAAACCAAAAATAGAATAGAATGAAAACACAGATGCGAGTGAGCTAGCATAACACAACGAGCGGTTATCATTCATGCCTAATGCTGAATGCTATCTGTGTGCTCGCAGCTCGATACAAGTAGAGGAAGCGCTTTGTATCGAGGTGTGTTACGACAAAGAAGAACAGCATACGAGAATTTTTTGTGCTAGTGCGGGTATGAAAGAGTGTCCAGAATTTTGGAGTATAGATATATACTGCATTTATTTAGATAAACGTATATATCATGAAAGTATGCTTCCAGACTCCAGCAGAGTAACCTTACTGTTTCATGTTGTGGGGTTCGATCACATGTCAAGCGGAATATAGGAGCAAAACGGTTCATAGTTTTTGATTGATATCTGATTGGGAAGGAAAAGTCTAATGCGAGAAGATCTGATAGTATTCGACTCTATTCGACTTTTTCGAGTCTACTGAAGAAATAAAAAAATAAATAGCTAAAAAGATATTACAAAAACTTCGAAGCATTCTAAATAATATCCGAAGTGATGAACAAGTGGATTGAATAATATAGTTCCGCAGTTCTACGTCGAAAACTGCGGTCGTGTCCTAGATACAACCCATTACAATTTTTTCATTGGAGGTTCCAAACAGGGTTATAAAATGTTCTCATGTGATCTGAAGATTGTTTGCTGGCACAGAAAAGAAGCCGGAGCGCGAAATGATGCGATAAATACTTCGATACAAAAGTAAAGATAATATTGAAAATAAGAAATGTCAGGGCAACGAGTAAGGTTAGCAAAAAAACAAACTTTCATTAGCAATCTAAGCTATTTCCAGTTAGTTTTTTATCAATTAAAACAGATATATTTTTTTGAGTTCCCGCAGAATATGAGTATAATGTGGCAGTGTGTAGTGGATATTTGTGGAATCATGTCGGAGAAGGTGATTAAAAGTGATATTTTTGTGCTTCTTTTTCACTCCCTCTCTCACCTTCATAGAAACAAACAAATTTTCATTATTTTCGCGATAACATGATTATCGTCTCGCAGTGTCGGTGTAACAATTGAGAAATTTGGAAAAAAGGTTACCATTAAGCAACATTTCAATGAAATGCTGCTACTGTTCTCTGTACCCTGAATCAAAATTATGAAATCGGCTCAGGGGTAGACTTAGATCGATCCTTGACCAGAGAAGGAGTGTAGAAGACGATAGAAACGAGAGACGCATAATCTGAACGAATCCCACGCCATATCTCGATAACAGTTGCATTGCTTGGTCGTCTTTCTTCATTTTCCAGTATAGTGAAAGGGGATAATGAATAACATAATCAACTTGAATTTATTTTAAAACTTGTGCACGTTCAGCGACTTGCTGAGTTTTTGTAAAGTACAAAAATAATACTTTCTACAGAAATATTAATCATTTTATTAACAAGTAGATTCACGTAAGACAACTTATACATTATCTTGAAAGTTTCAAATAAGAACTTGTTTAAAAATTAGGGGTTGGTTTTTAGACCTCGTTGACGCCCAGAATTAGTTTTCGTTTATGACGACCTCTAGAAAACCGAATTCGACCCCAAGGGATCGATATCGACCACTTTGTGAATCCTTATCTTAGCGTTACTCGAGTTATAAACATTCGAAATCTTTAATTTTTTCCTACATGTTCAGTGTTCAGATTTTCATTTTAAAGAAGAATCTGTATCAAATTAGGTATCTTGGACCGAAGCAACGTTATTAAAATGTTCTCAGAGGGCTAATCTTCATCAATGGAAATGAGACAGTCGCCGCGAATTTTGACCAAAAACGCTGTCCGCGACGACCCTAGTTCGCTTCAGAACGTCACAAATGGTGACGAATAATAGGTTTATGGTTATGACGTGGGAACGAAATCTCAATCATACCAATGGAAGTTGCTGAATCGGAATAGGCAAAAGCGAAGACGAGTCAAGAAAGGCTGTCAAAAGCCGTCAAAAATTAATCGAACATTCAAAATGACCGAACTTGCGAATTTAAAGGGGGAATACTTTTCTGGCTAACCTCGTACATTAGTGGTCATTGCTCGAACTTATCTTCGTATACGGTCTATTATTTCTACACGAGTCCTGTTATCACTTGTTTAGCTGTCAAATTCATTCATTTCAATGATTGCAGTTCCACACTTTTTCTTTATTATGTGCTTCACAATTGACCAGTATTCTTCAATTGGGCTTAGTGTTAGTAGTAGTGGAAGTTTCCCAAGACCGGCCAGAGCAGGCAACCCGCCTCATACTGGACCAGAAAAGGCAGCATTCTCTTCCGTAGGCACTTCTCCTGATAAATTTAATGGATCATGGTACCAAAAGTAACGAAAGTTTTTAATTTTTCGACCCCCAAAAGCACCCCGAGGTACAAAAATTTCTCTCCAGGAATTTGATCGAAAACCTTGATCGGCAGTTTCCTCGCCTCCAAACTCTGTTTTATATTCTGGTTCAGCACAATCTTGACCTTAAAATCTCTGATTCTAGCTCTTTTCTTCGCTTTCTAGACATAGTAATGCGGAGAATTTGCCCTTTTCGCCACTTCCCTGAGCTTTGGGTTCCGCTTGAAAAAAAATTATGCGACTTCTTTGACATGTGTTGTCTATTTCTTATCTTCCGAGACACGGATCAAGTCGAGTTCTTCTTTTCACCTTTTTATCCATGCACGATCCGTCCATCCAACATTTTGGTCACTTCTTACTTATTCGATAGTCAAACATTTTGTGGGCTTTCGATAATGAAACGTCCAGAAAACGTTTGACATTGTGAACGCTTTTTTCGCCATATCGAGAACTGCCTAAAACCTAATATATTTAGAATCTGAAATCACAAAACCAGTTGTATTTCGAGGTTGGTTAAAATGTATTTATAACAAAATGCAGATAATTGAATTTGATAATTGAGTAAATATTGAAAGAAGTACTACGCTACAGTTTTGATGAAATTCCGTACTTTTCTTTGGATACCCTCCATCAAAGTTTGGACCTGTTAGTCAACCAAAGCGGCCATTTTAATCCACAATTTCCATCCCGTGTCACTTTGGCCCCTTTCTTCAATTTCCGCTCGATAATTGCCCAATATTTTTCGATGTGGCGGAATTGGCAATTGGGAAGATTGAGGTCTTTTTTAATGTAATTGACTCCATTGTCACGGTACCGATAAAGCCCCTCTCGACGGTAGTGGCAGCAAGCCAAGTCTGACCAAAAACTTAACCGGAGCTTTGTGAGCCCTCATAAACGAAAGGAGACGTTTTGCAAGTGTAGGGAAAAGCTCTAAATTTTCAGGTCCATTGCTTGTTTGTGACAAGCACCTAGGTTTTCTGTCCACAGAAGCAAATCAAGAACTTCCTGGCAAATTTATCAACGAAAAAGAACTCAAATTTTCTGGAGACATCTCATCAGGCAGTAGCCTTATAGAATTTATGGCCTGGTAGCAGCCAGAGTTCATCTTCACGTACGTTTCGTCATCCATCAACATGCATCCTTCGTACTTCGTCAAAACCTTGTTATACAACATTCGAGCGCGTCTTTCGGCCACCAGATTTTGCTTCAGCATCCTGTTTGCTTGCAGGCACGGAAATTACGATAACTTTCTCGCATACGGATTCTCCGGATGATACTTTGGTTGGAATTGTGTTATTTGGCGATGTCGTAGTCCGAGAGTCTCGGGTTTGCCTTAATTGTTCTCAATACCTTCAACCTCAATTTCCGATCGTAAATTTCACTACGACGCGTCCTCTGATCCATCCGAACAACAGTTATACGTTCACGAAAACGTTTCAGCACATTATACACAGTCGAATTAGCCACTTCCTGCGATTTCATGATTTTAGTACCTGACCACACCGGATTTTTAATGTGGGTGTCCAAAATCAATTTTTTCTCTCGACTTCCATCCTGCACAATTTTTTCAAAACAAAACGAATCAACGTGAGAGTTTTGCCGACGAAACATATAGGTTTTCCAAACAGTTTGCTGTCAAAAGGTTTCAGATACGCACACTACGACTGCTGCTATAAAATTAACAGTATTTCTGGATTCTAAATGAACCTACCTACCTCTGTTTATTTTACTCATGGCTGCAATATTTCAAAAGTTTTATTGTTTTGGACATGTTCAGATTATCACGGATACACATTTTGATAACTATGAAAATCTCATCTATATCTATAAAAATGGATTTCTGTATGTCTGTCTGTCTGATTCTTATGGACTCGGAAATTACTGAACCGATCGACATGGAAATTGGCCGAGAAGGTTCTTATGAGAGTTCGAGACCCCAAATTTCTGCATAACTCGAGAGTTAGTCAATCAAATGAAATCAAATTTGGCATGTGGAGGTTTTAGGGTGCAATAAATGTGTTTTACGGTGGTTAGATACTCCACCCCCTCTCTAAGGGGCTGCTGCCATACAAATGAAAGTCAAATTACTCCATAACTCGAAAACTTATCGAGCAAACGGAGCCAAATTTGGCGTGCGATGGTTTTAGGGGACACGAAACGTTTCTATGGTGAATAGACACTCCTTCACTTCCTGGCCATCTTTGTGTTGTTATAGAATAACTACATCCCTGCAACCATCATCAGCGATGGAGATCGTTTCACTGTGGAACAAAGATCGATTCATTTGATGGTGCGCTGAATAACTCGAGAACAAATCAAGCAAATGGAATAAAACTTGGCATATAGAGGTTTTAGGGATCGATAAACGTTTCTATGGTGGCTCGACACTCTTCCCATCTCTCTAAAGGGAGGCTGCCATACAAATGAAATACAAATTTCTGCAAAACTCGAGAACTTATAAAGCAAATGAAGCCAAATTTAGGATGTGAGGGTTTTGGGTACGAGGAATGTTTCTATGATGATATGACACCCCTCCATGACATAATACACATATACCAACTAAATATGACAATCCGAAAACTCAGAAGGAAAATGGGGAAAATTCAAAAAATTCAATTCGCACGTGTTCTGCAATTACATATTGACAAGCATTTGATGTTTGCGGTAACGAAATTGATCTTCGTTCGAAATGGGAAATGGGTTTTAATGTGATAAAACGCACTCCTATATCGTCATCTATCTATATAAACAAAAATGGATCGCCGATGAGAGCAAAACTCGAGAAAGGAATTGTCCGATTTAGGGCTGTCTTCTTTCTATCATATTTTCTGTATCAAACATTTATTCCAACGGAGTACCATGTTAAAGGGTGTGTCACATCAAATTGCATCACGGAAAAAACGCTGTAGAAATTCGCCCAGTAGACCGATCCTTTTGAAAATTTTAGACAGTAAAATAAAAACTATTAAACAACTTTTGGCATTTTATTTTTATTCATACTTCGAGCCCAAGCCCGTATGCTCGCACCTTCCTCTTTACCCCGTCCATAAGGTTCTGTACAACGTCAGGTTGTAGTTTTTTTTGAACAGAAATCCATTTTCTCTTTAAGTCCGCCTCCGATTTGACAACTTTTGGGTTTTTCCGGAGGGCCTGCTTCATAATCGCCCAATATTTCTCTATTGGGCGAAGCTCCGGCGCGTTGGGCGGGCTCATTTCCTTTGGCACGAAGGTGACCCCGTTGGATTCGTACCACTCCAACACGTCCTTTGAATAGTGGCACGAAGCGAGATCCGGCCAGAAGATGGTCGGGCCCTCGTGCTGCTTCAATAGTGGTAGTAAACGCTTCTGTAGGCACTCCTTAAGGTAAACCTGCCCGTTTACCGTGCCGGTCATCACGAAGGTGGCGCTCCGCTTTCCGCAAGAGCAGATCGCTTGCCACACCATGTACTTTTTGGCAAACTTGGATAGTTTCTGCTTGCGAATCTCCTCCGGAACGCTGAATTTGTCCTCTGCGGAGAAGAACAACAGGCCCGGCAGCTGACGAAAGTCCGCTTTGACGTAGGTTTCGTCGTCCATTACCAGGCAATGCGGCTTCGTCAGCATTTCGGTGTACAGCTTCCGGGCTCGCGTCTTCCCTACCATGTTTTGCCTTTCGTCGCGGTTAGGAGCCTTCTGAACCTTGTATGTACGCAGGCCCTCCCACTGCTTGGTCCGCTGGACGAATGAACTTGACAAATTCAGCTTATTGGCGACATCCCGGACCGAACTTCTCGGATCACGTCTAAACTGCTTAACTACGCGCTTGTGATCTTTTTCACTGACGGAGCATCCATGGTTATCGATGGCATCGATGGTTAGGTTCTCGAAGTATCGTTTTAGTACTCTGCTGACCGTGGATTGGACGATTCCCAGCATCTTACCGATGTCCCGATGTGACAACTCCGGATTTTCGAAATGAGTGCACAGGATTAATTCACGACGCTCTTTTTCGTTCGACGACATTTTTCCAAATTTACGAAAAATTGACAGTGAAGCATGGCCAACGTGATCTATACACTCTTATCTGATTATAAGCGAAAGCTGAAGATATAATTCCTAAAAATTAAATTTCTACAGCGTTTTTTCCGTGATGCAATTTGATGTGACACACCCTTTATTTGCAAGTGGATGAAAAATCTTGCACGAGAATTGTATCTGAAAATAATCTGATATTATAATGTCGAATTTGGTAGAAGTGCTAAAATTTTATAGTAAAAATTAATATTAAAGGGTAGAAGAAGACCAATCAATGTACAGTTCTGCGATTTGACCCATTAACGTGCGCCTAGTAATTAAACGTGGATGTGATAACGCAAAATAAATTTTTGGCGGGACGAAGTTTGCCGGTCAGCTAGTAAACGATAAATGCTTGTGTACGTAATTTTAAATACAAAATTGACTCAGGAAGATTTCCAGTCGTAATATTTTTCGTTATTTTTTGAGTTTTTCGGCCTAATTTAATTTGATTACCGAGCTGACGCTGTTTATTAGATTCCGTTGTTGAATATATGTGTTGATTCGTCGTACCGTTGTGTCATATTGTAGTATTTCGCGAGTGTTGTGTTTTCGTTTGTGGAACAAATCAACAAAGGTGTATTACACTCAAGTCAATTTTTTGAATCATCTACTGGGAAAAATTTAAACTAATCTCTCGCAAGCTTTGCTGTTCAAAAAAAGCTTATAAGATTACGAGTCGATCTAAGTTTAGGCGAATCATCATGGCAAAACAGTGTATAAAATGCTCTGAAGCAATTACTGGCATCGATATGGTTGTTTGCCGTGTTTACTGTGGAGCGTTCTTTCATATTATCACCTGCTCGGGGGTATCACGTGCGCTGCAGTCATATTTTACATCCAACGGTAAAAACTTGTTTTGGATGTGTGACGACTGTGCAGAATTGTTTCAAAATTCCCAATTTCGGGTTATCTCGAGCAAAACCGATAAGGAGTCCCCATTGAATTTACTTTCGACTTCTACTGTGCTTCCGCAGGCAAGTACTCATTCGATTCGTTGACAGTACTCCCGATAATACCAGTCGCTTTCAGTGCTTCTACGTCAGAGGAATTTCTAAACCAACACCGAAATTTTATATTTTTTTCGGATCTGCCCAATCTTGCATCTGTATCAACCTCTTCAATGTTACCGGGATGCACGCCTGCAAATCTAATGGAAGTCCCGAATCCTCTCGTCACAGTCAAGTCACTCCAGCCAGCGATCAACAGTCATCCCGGTCCTGTGCACGATGTTGGTGAAGAGGTCTTCCAAGTCCCTACTTCAGGCAAATATACATTTAACTTGAACGTCTCCCTACCGGTAACGCACATTGCTTCCAGCCGATCGACGACAGGAGACTCTGATGTACCCAGTGCGACTATACCCGTATTCGAACCGAAAGTATGTTTGCCCCGCCGCATCTTTTCTGTGTATTATCAGAATGTAAGAGGAATACGTACCAAGATTGTGCAGCTACGTTTGCTACTTTCCAGCTGCGATTACGATGTGATTGTGTTCACAGAAACTTGGCTTCGGGCAGATATCGACAGTGCTGAAATCTCATCGGATTATAAATTTTATCGTTGTGACCGTAGTGTGTTATCAAGTCAACACTCTCGTGGAGGAGGTGTACTTATCGCTGTTAAGGATCATCTCAGTTGCGAGGTAGTTACACTGTCAAACTGCGACCATCTGGAGCAAGTGGCTGTTTGCGTACGTTTGCAACACAGATACCTTTACATTATCGCTATCTACCTTCCACCTAACTCGTGTGCTGATTTTTATTGTGCACATGCAAACGCAGTGCAGGATATTGCGAACCGTGCTTCTACTGAAGATATTATCGAATCTGTAGGTGACTTTAAGCTCCAAAATTTACGCTGGCAGTTGGATGAGAATGTAAACGGCTTCATTCCCTCCAATGTTTCTTCGGAGCAAGAGCAGGCACTTATTGATACTATGTTTACCACCGGAGTGCAACAGATTAATCGATATGCGAATGTGAACGCCAGATTACTCGATCTCATTTTTGTCAGTCACCCAGGTCAACTTGACCAAATAGAATCGACGGAACCTCTGCTGCCCATCGACAATCACCATGCGCCTGTTGTGTTGCTTTTGGACGAATGCAGCGATGATTTTACTACACAAATCGAGTCAGACGATAATTTTTTCTACGATTTTTATTCCTCTGATTTCGGACAAATTAAAGTGGCATTGGCGGCCGTTGATTGGGATTCGTTACTACTATCTGGATCTGTGGATGGAATAGTAGCAATATTTTATGACAAGCTCTATTCGGTGCTTAATGACTATGTACCACGGAAAAGACGAACATTCTGCACTTCCAGTAAACCGTGGTGGACCTCAGAGCTACGACATCTTCGTAATGTCCTCAGGAAGTATCGTCGCCGTTTCTTTATTTCAAAATCTGAGAGCGACCGTGAAAATCTCCGTGGAATTGAAATGTCGTACAAATCAATGCTGTCGTCCGCCTACGACGACTATTTATCAAGGATCCAAGCCAGCAATGAGGCAAAATCCATCGCGCTTTTGGAACTTCGTGAAGCAACGGCAAACTTCAACTCGCATCCCACGTAACGTCAGCTTCAAAGATGTCCAGTCCCACACGAATACGGAAGCTGCTAATTTTTTTTTCTTTCTTTTATCTGTATATTATAGTGATTTTCAACTCATTTGGCTGGTTCGTCACTTTTTACTTCCATTTTTGGAAGAATGTCGGGAGTGAGAATTGAACTCGTGACCTTTAGCGTGAGAGGCATGGATGTTACCACTACGCCAGATCGCCTCCACCTGAAGCTGCTAATCTGTTTTCTATGTTTTTCGAGAGCGTGTTTAGCAAAGCGCACCTGTACCAAGGAGGGATTGTTTTGCTCACATTCCTACGCACAACATAAATCTGCCCATCCTGCAATTTTCTATGAGTGAAGTACTGGAAGCCTTAGAGGATCTGGATATCAAAAAGGGATATGGCACAGATGGTATACCACCCTTGTTGTTGAAAAAATGCTCCAAAGAACTTGCGAATCCAATTGCTCGTCTACTCAATCGATCGCTTCAGGAACGAATCTTCCCAGCATCTTGGAAATCTGCCGTTATCGTTCCTATTCATAAATCTGGGAATTTTAGTCAAGTAACAAACTATCGTGGAGTGTCTATACTTAGCTGTCTCAGCAAGGTGTTTGAAAGACTGGTGGATGTCCTATATATCTGTTATCTACCAAGGGCAACATGGATTTATGAAACATCGCTCGACCACGATGAATCTCATGTGCTACGTCACCGCACTGTCCCGAGAAATTGAAGAGAGGCGGCAAGTTGACGCGGTTTATATTGACTTCGCGAAAGCCTTCGATACTATCCCGCACATTCTAATTGTTGAGAAACTGAAGTGCATAGGCTTTCCAGATTCAATAACAGAATTTTTTCGTACCTTAGTGATCGCAGTGCATATGTTGTGGTCAACTCAGCTAGATCCCGTAGTTTCGACATCACATCTGGTGTACCGCAGGGAAGCGTTTTGGGACCGCTATTATTTATCATATACATCAACGACTTGTGTCTTCGGCTTTCATCGTCCAAACTTGCATTCGCTGATGACGTGAAAATCTACCGTGTGATCTCGTCTCCCTTGGATTGTTTGGTTTTACAAGAATACATCGATAGGATGCTGGAATGGTGTGGCGACAACGGAATGAGGGTCAATGACAAAAAATGTAAAATAATTTCTTTTTGTCGCTCCAATAACCCCGTACTCCATCAATATTTGTTGGAATCGTCAGAACTGGAACGTACATCGACTATCAGCGATCTCGGAGTTACGATTGATTCAAAGCTCCGATTCAACGTACACGTGGGCATTATGACTGCCAAAGCAACGTTTTTAGAAATAGGATAATTAATTATACATAGATTGTAAGTAAATAGTTGAGTCTATGCGAGTAATCGAAGACGGTGGAAATAAATAAATAAATAAGAAGCATCTTAAGGCAACAGTCAATCTTTGTATTTCTTGGACCTTTCTATTTTTATGTTGAATGACGAAATAACAAAAACGCGTTTTCTAGTTTTATCAACAATCTACAGATCAAACGTTTTATTCATGTATTTTGGTACATAATAAGTTCATTTTCTTTTCACTCTGAGAGGGGTTTTTTGGTGTCTTTTGAAGAAAAAAATCTCAGCATTTCCTGCTCGCTGCGCTACTAATTAGCCGCAGCTGAAACAGAAAGGCTTAACAAGTGCAACGATAAAAAATATAGCAAGCAAATTGAAAACACGAAATCCGATTATTTAATGTCACACAATAATGCGACGCCCCGCAACGTCCAGTGGCGCGGGTTGAAGTCGGTCTCGAAGTCGATAGAGCCCACGTACTTCTGGTCGGTTCGCTGCGGCTTGCGGTAAATCGGACACTCGTACAACCGGGGGTCCTTGCCGGCGGTCGTGTTGATAGCGTAGATATAAATCACCGGCATCTGCTCGTACAAAATTTTTGCCTTTGACTCGATTAATTTTCCGCTGCGGCGATCCAGTGACGCTCCTTAGAGGGATGAATTTTGATGGAATAGCCAAAATGGTGCAATGATGAGTTTCCATGGAAAGTAATGATAGTATCCAGAGTAAACTGGGAACAACGTTTCAGCAACCAGAAGTTCGATTACTTACCCTCCAGAAACAGTCCATACACGTAAACTCCTTCAGCCGGTGAATCATGGATGTCTTCCTTGTTGTAGCGAGTAATTTGATTCTGTAGCACTACCGAATCCAGAGCCCATCCTTTATGGGCACGTGTTACTTCCTGATTGGAAAGATTGAAGATAAAAGTAAGAGGGATCATTGTATATTTTTGGTTTCCAAGCAAATCAGAATTATTGGGCACCATTATTGGGTGCCTTTTGTGCTATTGTCGAAAGTAATGATTGTTGAAAAAGCTCATGCACTCTCGAGTTAAGTGCTCTAAAGATTTATACACATCTGTACACAGAATGCTCTATATCCATGAAAGATAACAAAAAGTATATCTTCGCGACCATTTTCAATGCTCTTCATCATAGCGATTGATAGAAAAAGCATAGCAGTGCAGCTTCTGGAACGCCGATTTGTTAAATTAGTAAACTTCTAGTTACACCAATTAAAAATTTTCGTATTAATTATGAGATTGTTATTTTTATCATACCGCAAACAAATCAGCTTTGATGGGGTTAAGAGAAATAAAAAATGGCTCTGCTCTTGCTTCGACTATTAATAAACTTTATTTGCAAGATCAATGTTACACACAATACAGATTCTATGTCATAAGTGACCAACCAAACGAACCGAGAAACCACTACCAGGTGAACGAGTATCAGTTGTTATTCTGATGCGGCTAACCACTCAATTGTAGCTTTATTTTCACTCTATAAGCTGTCTGGTCAAGCAAACGCCCGCTGGGCAACTAAAGAAACACATTTTATGCAGTTTCACATGACAGCTGCTTTGGTAGTCATTACCTATGTTGGCGATATACAATTGTAAATTTGAAAAATCTAAAAATGTTTTTTTTTGGAAAGGATTCGTGTTGAAAACGTTTTTATCATTATAGATTCCTACTAATAGTGAGGACGAAGGTCTAAGAAGGAACCGAAATACAGCAGCTTTGACCTTCTCTCAAAAATGCTCCTTGTGAAAACATCAAATTATATTCCTTGAAAACTAAATATATAAATATTTTCAACCTCAGATCGGTGTACCTCCTTCAATAGATTGAGATGACCACGCAGCAGAGCCTTGACATAATTCCAATAGAATCTAGTTCAATTAGTTCTTTTGGGTCCACTGGGAAGTATTCGAATGTGATGGAAAATCGAAACACCATTGTATCGAGAAATAATGCAATTACGATATAACCGCATTTTTGATACACCCCGAAATGGTGCTCCATTAATTTCAAGATACAATAACCTAACATAACACCAACACAGTCTTCCGATCTCTGCGAATAAGTGGATCCAGGCGGGACTATCCCCGCGAGGTTAACCGCACGTGCTGTATAAGGGGCGGACGAAAATAGAAAAAAAAACCTAACCAATCATGTTGTTTGTGTTCCGAATGTAAAGGTAATATTGTAGGGAAATGAATAAACAATAATTTATTTGGTTTTATCGACGGGCCCTTTGATCTTCCAATATCAAATATCATCGTTCGTTATGAATCAATCAACATATGAAAATGGATCAACATCTGAAATGTGATGCACGAAAAGTACGGGTACTCTAATACGTCAGTACTCTGTTACTTATAATTTATCAGCTGTATCCCACAGATTCAATTATGCATTTCTCTAATGCAATATATGTGTAAAACACTCTTAATTTCTGAGAACTTTTTTGTCAACAGCAGACAGTCCTACACGTTTTTTGTTCGTTCAGTTTCCCAAAAGTGACGACCAACTAAAGCGGAACCTTTTTCTCTAAACAAGCACGTTGCATAGTTTTACTAGAATATTTACATAACATGACTCGTTCTAGGGCATGAAACCATTGAGAAACGTAAAGATAACATATTTATCCCAATTAGTGAAATCCACTTTGATTGCTACTCCTTTTTTGATAGGGGGTGGGAATACGGACATTTGGAGTAGAACCTCGATTGGATCTTTGTTCCCAAAAACATAAATGCAGTTAGGTGCAGTTCAATATGCTATTTTATAATTATTCGGTCAAATGTTTCACAAAAAAAATGTTTTCCAATGTTTTTCACTAAAAACAGACCGAAAGTAGAACATTTTTTGTGATGCGGGTAACACGTACATATAATAATGGGGGTGAAATGGACATAATATACGAAACGTAGAAATTTATCGCCCTCGAGAGGATTAGTTTCATTCAACCAAGGTACGAACTTATCACGAATATCCGTGAAATGTTGAAAAAACCGAATGAATTCACCTACATATTTTGCCCTACAGTAGTAGAAACGGACATATTCTCGTTATATACCCATGACTTTCCAAACGAAAATCATGGGTATATAACTGCGAAAGCATTGAAAGTACTCCAACCGTTGCTAGACTCAATAAGACTCTGGCAAAAGACCACTCAAACGGGTTAGGTTCCCTTAAAAAGGACGACGGTTCTTTTACAAAAACTCCCTCAGAAGTACTAGACTTACTGATGAAGACTCACTTTCCGGGATCTACATCTGTCCACTCGAATACAAATCCTGGCTATAATGGCGACACGAAATGCTCCCGATGGCACCCCACAAGACTTGAAAGTGCAAAAGAAGGCACTAACATAGTTCCTGGGTTAGTCTTCACGAGAGCCAGAGTAGTTAACGCGGTGAGATCCTTTCTACCTTACAAATCTGCAGGTGCAGATAGAATTTTTCCAGCCCTGATTCAAAATGGAGAATCAAAACTAATTCCACCTCTAATCGAGATTTTGAAGGCAAGTCTGATACTAGAGCACATTCCTTCGATATGGAGACTTGTTAAAGTAGTTTTCATTCCAAAAGCGGGGAATCGTGACAAATCACTCCCAAAGGCATTCAGACCAATTAGTTTATCATCAATACTGCTGAAAACAATGGAAAAAGTATTGTATGAATACATAAAGTCTGTTCAGGAGAAATAATCGTTCGAACCAGTGGCAGTTACGAGTCTGCTTACCCTAGTGTCGATCAGCAGCATAAGCTGAGATTTCCGAGTAACGAGGATAGCAACAATCGAAACAATAAGTAACGAGAGCGAAAGTTCGAAAACAGCGAGTGCCGAGCTTGCCTGTACCGAGCGAGATGCATCAGTGTTTGTAATCATCATTATCATCATCTTCGATCATCGTTGTCACCGTCACGAAGCGAGTCTCAACGCTACCTACGATCATCGCCGGCGGAGCAGAATGTGTAAATAAAATATATACAGACAAATGTATAGAATTGTAGCTTAGAAGATAAATTTATGCTCACAAATAAAATTAGGAGTGAGTTGTTGTTAGCTAGTCGAGAACATCGGACGTTTCTTTACAACAGATCCGAACAAGAACAGTTTGATCGAAAGTGATCGCTTCTCGGAACCGAGCGAAAAGATAGAACCGGTTGTTCATAGGTTCCGCCAGTTAAGGAACCGGACAGTGTCGAGTTTCGTACACCTACCAATCAAACAAATCCACAGTAACAGCGCTACACACGCTTGTAACAAAAATTGAAAAATTTCTCTTGTCAAAAGAAACTGCTCTATGCGCGTTTCTTGACATCGAAGGTGCCTTTGATAATGCTTCTTATCTATCAATGGCACAACCGATGAGAAAAAGACGCTTCGATAACTGCATAGTCAAATGGATCCAGGGCATGCTCACACATAGACGAATCACCTCGGAGCTGGGCAGGTCGTCAATATATGTGATTGCAACGAAAGGTTGCCCACAAGGAGGGGTTTCATCACCCCTCCTTTGGTCACTTATAGTTGACGACCTTCTGAGAAGTTTAGAAGTAAAAGGATTCGAAGTTGTGGGCTTTGCCGATGATCTAGTCATAATGGTACGTGGCAAGTTCGACGACGTATTATCGAGCAGAATGCAGATGGCCTTAAACTTTACACAATCTTGGTGTATCACAGAAGGTCTGAGCATAAATCCCTCAAAAACAACAATTATTCCGTTCACCAAAAAGAAAAAAACTGCGTCTGCAGTCTCTACATCTTAGGGGAGAGGAAATAAAAAGCAGCGCTTCAGTGATATATCTAGGTGTAATCTTAGATGCTAAATTAAACTGGAACGCGCATTTAGATTCAATAATCAGCAAGGCCAACTCAGCTCTATGGGCATGCTCTAAAATGATGGTAAGAACATGGAGCCTTAAACCAAAAATGGTTATGTGGGTTTACACTGCAATTGTGCGGCCTAGGATACCGTTCTACGCATAGTTGTCCCATGTTACTTTTTGACAATTTTCACTTTTCTTCATAAAACAAAAAAAAAAACTTATTGTTTGTTCCCAGCTTTTCAAAAACCAATATTAAGCTCAATTGTTCCATGTTGATATTCTAGGCATAATTATCCAACCATGTAGATCCATAATTCAAGTTTAACACAATACGTGTACACCTTGTTAGCGAATGCCTAATGAGCATAAATCCCTCAAAAACAACAATTATTCCGTTCACCAAAAAGAAAAAAAACTGCATCTGCAGTCTCTACATCTTAGGGGAGAGGAAATAAAAAGCAGCGCTTCAGTGATATATCTAGGTGTAATCTTAGATGCTAAATTAAACTGGAACGCGCACTTAGATTCAATAATCAGCAAGGCCAACTCAGCTCTATGGGCATTCTCTAAAATGATGGTAACATGGAGCCTTAAACCAAAAATGGTTATGTGGGTTTACACTGCAATTGTGCGGCCTAGGATAACCTATGCATCACTTGTATGGTGGCCAAAGACTAAGGAGACTGTAGCTACAAAAAAGCTAAACAAACTCCAACGACTAGCATGCGTTGCAATTACTGGAGCAATGCGAAGTACACCCTCAAAGGCATTGGAGGCTATCCTTCACCTGGTACCTTTGAACCAATATGTTCAGCTAGAGGCTAAAAAAAGCGCTCTAAAGCTTAAAAGATGGAAAAAAATACTAGACGGGGACAAAACTGGTCACTTGAGCATCTTGAATCTTTTACCCATTGGACCAGCCTCAGAGATGGCGATCTGGCGTAGTGGTAAAATCCATGCCTCTCACGCTAAAGGTCACGAGTTCAATTCTCACTCCCGACATTCTTCCAAAAATGGAAGTAAAAGTGACGAACCAGCCAAATGAGTTGAAAGTCACTATAATACAGACAAAAAAAAAAGCCTCAGAGATGAACAATGATTGGATGGAACCTAGGACCAATTATGACATTCCATACAGAGTGATCGAACATTCTCGCTCAGTATGGGATGAAGGTGGCCCCAACGTTCGTAATGGTTCAATCATGTTCTCTACACTGATGGGTCGAAGATGGGAATCAGAAAAGGTGCTGGAGTGTATAGTCCCAGAACAAAAATCTCTGTGGGAATGCATTTCTCTTTTACGGCAATTAAGTCAGATAAGTTCGGTACAATTGTACTGGATTCCTGGCCATTGCGGTATAGAGGGCAATGAGCGAGTAGATGAACTTGCCAGGAACGGCTCAAACTCACCATTCACTGGTCCAGAACCATTCTGTGGACTCTCCGACTGTGTGTTGAAAAGCGAGCTGAAAAAATAGGAAGACCGGGAAGTGACAGCCAATTGGATGGTTGCAAAACTTAAACAGGCGAAATAATTTATTATGCCGAGTATAAAAATTACTCAACAGCTGCTAAGCCTTTATAAGAAAGACTTAAGCACATTCACTGCAACAGGACACTGCCCGAGTAAAACCATCTTAAGAACATAGGTTTAGCACAAGATGATATTTGTCGCTTTAGTAATGCCGAAAGCGAAACCTCGGAACATTTGCTTTGTAACTGCGTAGCTCTAACTAGACGCAGACTTCAACACCTTGATAAAGCTATTCTGGAGCCCAAGGAAATTTGGTCTTTATCAAACAGATTATTCCTGATTGACACCTATCACGCTATAGCTTTCAGTCTACTCCTTCATCAATAAGTAGTAGATAAGCTTGAAGTGTAGTATAAAAAAGGGGTATACCACAATAGTTCAAAATAATGGACGCAGTGGTTCACACCCAACAGGGGAAAAAAATCGCTTCTGGTTCCACTCAGCTGATTAGCAGTTGATAGACGCGGGCATGCCTTATGAATAGAATAAGCAGACCATTCACGGTCCGTCTCACTCCCACTGGCAACTGCCCGTTTCACACCACCAGTCCAATTATTTCAATAATTTGAATTTTCGACTAACGAATGAATTCGCTCCTCGATACATGCCTAACATCGCTGTGATGTTAACTTACGTACCCAAATAAAATGACCAGTTAATTAAATTTGGAAATTAAACCTTTCAAAATGTTTGATATCGAGGTTGCGAAAACTGCATCTTCTTCCACTTTTGATCAGTCGTCATGGTAAAAGGGCGGTTCAAATATAATAGAATGACATGTAGGAAGGGTTCTCATAAACAGAAAATGTAATGTAATGAAATGTAAATGTATGAAATTTCAAATGTAACTATACAAATCAATCGCATGTCCACAACTATCCGTCTTACCCGCTTCTCCCCTACATTTAACTTCGCAGCAGCAAGTCTTGTTGAAATATCCTGGTCGGTTGTACCGCAAAACGTTCCCACTAATTGCAAACTGGGATAGCAAACCTCTTACCTGCTATGTGCTACTAACTCTAGGTGGGAAATTCACGTTTCCGAAGGACCATTTGACAAGACTGAGTATATGTGCTTCGAAGGAAAACAATGAGGAAGAGTTAGAGATATGTAATTAGATTAATCGTCACAGCTTAAACTGCTGGTATTTGATGGATTGAATTGTTGGTATTTGATGAAGAGTTCTTGACAGCATAAGAATGTCTGTTTTTCACGGATAAAATTTGTAAATGGTCCGTTCTGGAGGCGATCTGGCGTAGTTTTAACATCCATACCTCTCACGCTAAAGATCACGAGTTCAATTCTCACTCCCGACATTCTTCCGAAAATGGAAGTAAAATTGACGAACCAGCCAAAATGTGTTGAAATATTCTGGATTCGTCTATTTAGAAGTATTATAATGGAAGCATTGAAACCTATCTTATATTTCTAATAAAATATTTTCATAGACTCGAAAAGGGTTAAACTCGTAGCATCTAGAGCAGATCTAGAGCCTGATATATGAATATTTTGAATATCCCAGTAACTAACATGTAACTAAGCGTCAGATTTTCATGAATTTTGACACGTATCGTTTGAGTGTTGGATCGCCCCGAAAAACAACTGCAGCAAAACAACCGCTCAGTAAAAGTGAAAGGTCACAAGTAGGCTAGAAATATTGTGGTGCGGGAAAAACATAAGCTACCGTTCTACGCATAGTTGTCCCATGTTACTTTTTGACAATTTTCACTTTTCTTCATAAAACGAAAATAAAACTTATTGTTTGTTCCCAGCTTTTCAAAAACCAATATTAAGCTCAATTGTTCCATGTTGATATTCTAGGCATAATTGTCCAACCATGTATTTTTTTGTAAATCCATAATTCAAGTTTAACAGAATACGTGTACACCTTGTTAGCGAATGCCTAATGATAATGAGATTTATATTCTGCAAAGGTGTTGCAGATCACTTACTTCTTCATAAAACGATGCTTTTATGCATAATCTTTCGGAAAAACACCAATAAACTTATTGTTTGTTCCCAGTATTTCAAAATACAACATCAAGCTCAGTTGTCCCATGTTGTTATTCTATTTAGGCATAACTGTCCCACCATGTATTTTTGAACCGTAATCAAGCTTGATTGATTCAAGTGAGGGGAACTCTTCACATTTCATTAAACAATAGTTTACTGCTTATAAAAAACCCGTTGTATTGCTAAACTGAAAAACTTAAAGCTTCTGGTAGACAAATATGCCAGAAAACTATGATTGGGTTTTTCTCAATTGCTGATTTTGGAACATGAGACAACTATGCGTAAAACGGCGGTAAGCACCTCATAGAAAGTTTCTATTATAAATTATTTTTTACGTTTTCGTTTTCGATATTTATTCTGAGGTCAATGTAATGGGGGCGAAGTCCCCATTTAACGGAGATAAGGAATTTGAACCGCCGTCGGAGGCGACAGTCTTACGCACGCAAACCTGTGTTCCACTGATTGCCCGATTAGTTAGAAGCATATGATACAATCCGTTCGCGAGGCTTTAGCGAGCGTCGGACAGCATACGTTTGTCTGGTGCATTACGTCTTCATGGTTAATTTTTAGTTTGGAATATATCGTTCGTTGCAATTCAAAACTAATGCACCACGATCTGGAGAAATTTCCACAATTACAAGTATTTTGGTCTGGATATTCAGCGCGTAAAATAGCACAGTATCACATAGGTATTATACCCATGATGTTTATCCGCGTCAAAATATGTCTAGCCTACTTGTGACCTTACACTTTTTCTGGGCGATTTTTTCTTTTGAAGTTGTTTCCGGAGCGATTTTTTTCCGGGAGTCACAAAAATCATACTGGTTTGAATCTGTTTACGGAAGTCTATCGTTGCACAGCTGGACAACTTTCTAGAATTGATCACAAATGGGCTACCATTGAGCACATTTTCATAGAAATAATGTATACTAATTTTAGCGATTTTTCATGGGATTACCTTACTACCTGGTGATGAATCCACCTATGCATCGCCAGTCGTAGTAACCCTATTGTGTACAGAACAAAATTGACAGCGCTATCAGTTGAACTCGGGACATCGAAGCTGAGTTTAACAACCAGTTTACAATTATAAACAAATCGCAAAGCAAAAAGGGGTGGATTTGAGCAACTAGTACTCGTGTAAGAGTAATGAATTTTCATAATGGTTGGTATTGAACGAAAGTATAGCATTCTGCAGAGCTATTCAGGCTGAAATATATAAATTAGCAACGTTAGGAACGTTTTTTTTATATTTTTATTTTAGTGACTTTCAACTCATTTGGCTGGTTCGTCACTTTACTTTCATTTTGGAAGAATGTCGGAAGTGAGAATTGAACTCGTGACCTTTAGCGTGAGAAGTATGGATGTTACCACTACGCCAGATCGCCTCCACGTTAGACTGCATGAAATGGCGTTTTCTCTGCACCGGGAAAAATAAACACATCTTCAGGAAAAAAAATTTCAATGAAAATCAGATTCTTCGTATCAAATGAATATTCTACAGGTTGGTAAAACATCTAAGCCAGAAGAGTATCTGGTAAATTTTTTTCGCTTTTTTTCGGGATCTATTAGTGGAAGAAAATGCAACCTGCATTGTATTTTTGGGATATTTTCAACTTCGATGTCGGAGGAACCCGTTTGGCCGTCGAGAACAATTTTACTTACTTGATGGAAGTAAATTCACCGTGATGATATGAAGACTGCATACACGATTGATTATCAATGGCTCAATCTACATCCTAAGTCGTTGAAGCCATTCGAGATTCCAGGCTTCATCCGTATTCGATGAAAAGTTAGAATATCCCTGACCAGTATCTTAATTTACAATCAGGAATGACGATACAAACCGAGCGACAATTCGGTTCAGCGTTATGCTCATATCTTTCAGTAACACTAACATAATCAATCTACTTATCATTAGAGCAATTCCATCCATCTTTTCAGGTCCACATTCCATAGATTTTGAAGAAAATATTCAGCAGTTCTTTTAGTAATAATTATATAAGGATTAGGGCTATGTGACCTGAGCATGCAAACAACATTGAAACATAAGTTTCATTCAATGTTTGTAAAATTTGCAACTGCCTTCGAGCAAGGTAATCTGAAACACTTACTCAATTCTATATTGTGTATCAAAAACATAAAACAACGGTTCATGAAGTGAAAACTGATTTGGTAAATCCCACTCTCACATATTCGTTTCTTTCATGAACTGCAAAAAAAAATTAAAAAGACGGCACTCAAAGTTCAGTTAAAAAAAAAGGCCTTTGTTTACATTTACATCATTCATACATAAAATCTTGTAGAATGCTACATTGTACCTTCGAAGTCCCGAATTGCTGCAGCCATGGCAAAAACTGTGAAATAACTACGCTCGATGCATTGTTCGTACTGCCAGCTCCATCCCGAAGCGGAAAAGTAGGACATCGTGAGGCATTTATGGCTTTTATGGTCATAAGTCATTGGAATCAGAAAGGCTTCCATGAATATGGAAAAACTCCTTCTTTGTACCAATCTTTAAATCCGATGATAGATCCGATGTAAGGAATTATCGTGAAGTAGCTATTATTTTTACATTCCAAAACTCTTTGAAGCCATAACGAACCAAAAACTTCTTCAACAACTAAAGACACGAAGCAACACGGTTTTTCCAAAAGACGCTCTACAACAACAAATTTACTGGAATTTTTCACATTCACTTGGTATGCAATGGATAATGATAAACAATTTGAAGTTCTATACATCGACTTTAGTAAAGATTTCGACCGGGTTGATATACCATTACTCCTGCTTAAACTTCAAAGTATAGGAATAGAAGTCAAGTTGGCTAGAACTATATTCGACTGACCGCATGCAAGTAGTAAGATTTAATGGGAGAATTTCTAAACCAATATTTGTTACATTTGGAGTTCCACTAGACTCTCATTTGGGACCATATTTGTTCATTTTATGTGTTTATGATGTTTGCGTTTCTCTAAAGGTACTTATCAACGCAGATTATATGAAGCTGTATATGGAAGTAAAGAATAAAGAAGACTCTCAAACATTCAAAAATGAAGTTGACATAGTTAGCATACTGAAAATTTATAACAACTCAATGTTAGAAAATGCACATTGATGTCTTTTACAAGAAAAAGAGCACCATTGAACAATGGTGTCAAGCTGGGAAATCAACCCATAAATAGATCTCAACGAATAAGAGTCTTATGCGTGGTCTTAGATTCGAAACTAACCTTCGTTGATTATTATAATACAATCATCCATAGAACAATTAATATGTTGAACTTCATCAAGCGCTTCAGCTACCATTTCCAGGATCCGTACACAATAAAAACATTGTACGTTACATACGTCAGATCAATTCTTTAATATTGTAGTATTGTATGGTCCCCCTACATAACTTCACACGAAGACAGAATTGAATCTGTACAAAAACAATTTTTATTATTTGCACTTCGTAAACTAGGCTGGTCTTCGTATCATATCCCTCCATATGAGGCACGTTGCATGCTAATCAAAATGAAAAGTTTAAAAGAACGTCGTAACTCTGCCATGATTCTATTCATTAT
Source organism: Toxorhynchites rutilus septentrionalis (assembly GCF_029784135.1). Taxonomy (NCBI): domain Eukaryota; kingdom Metazoa; phylum Arthropoda; class Insecta; order Diptera; family Culicidae; genus Toxorhynchites; species Toxorhynchites rutilus. The sequence goes on along the minus strand of NC_073746.1, from coordinate 265,593,635 downwards.
TGACATCATATCACAACGAGTGGACTCAGAAGAAATATTAGGAAACCTAATTTTGTGTGCACCCATTTGGCATCTGAGAAACTCTAACATTTTCTACTTTTATTAGTCCTATTATTCGTATGATGAGCCTCTGTAACGAACACAGTGAAATAATTGATGCAATCATGCCAAGGTTAATGCTTAAAGATTTTCTAAATAAAACGAGATATAGTAAAATTTACCGTCAATAGAATATTTGGTCAGCACATGTATTCTACGCTGGTTTGACGAAATAAGAAAATAAATTTCTAGATGAACCTAAAAGAAGGAACTAGAGGAACTTCGCCGTCTCAACGTAGTATTACTTGCGTCATTTTTATTAATAATTGGTTGAGAGTTCCTGTAGGAACGTTAGTGCCATTGAAGAAGAAGAAAGGGTATAGCTGTTCCGGCATTTACAACATCCTCTCTCTTCTGGAGAAAGGCGTCGAACGGACACCTAGTTCCGGCCACCTGATGGTGCTCCGCGAATCCTCCCAACATCACCCAGCTGAGACCTATAATTATTTTTAGGGCGAACCTCTAACGGAAGATCTTCTCCAATAATTTCGCACCCAAGAAAAAGTTGGTCCATTGAATTACCTTTTGTAGTTTTTTTTTCATCGATATCCGAAATTAGTCCATTTTGGTCAATGCCTACGTTACACTGTTCAGCACTATAACTAAGTTACTAGTTACTAAGTTACGAGAGGCTCAACAGTTTGTTTTATAGTTTCTGCTATCTTGAAGGCCTGTAAAAATAAATGGGATCCTCAAAAACTATGTCTCAGCTGAGAGCAATAAGTCGAAAAACGCGTTTTACTGAAAGTTAACTGAAATGTACTAGCTTATTTTATTGATTTTTTCTATCTATGGAATGCGCGTTATGTATGTTCTAGTTTGGCATAAGTTCTGCATCTTTTAATATTCAATCGATAAAAATCGCACAACAAGAATGAACTCAACTTTCGACCCAAACGTTTACACGGTTTCAAAGAAAATTTTTAATCAATAGCGGAATGGCAAAAGTCAGCATAACAAAAAAATGACTGAATGAAAATGGTCGAACGTGTATGGGAAACTAACAAAACGCCAGGAGATACAATGATACAGTGGGGAATGTGTGGCGTGTGTTCTCTACATAAACAGGAATGGGATCATAAAGGTGGAGGAGATGACGATACTAAACGAGATCATAATAATTCTTGCTGTCTTTTCGTACAAGAGGACGTGACTAGCATGGAATGACGTCATATCCACACCAACATGAATCATAACTGTTGGGCAGGATAACTATTCTGTACGACGCATTGTCTGGACCAAAACGTCGGCTCGCTAGTGAAAGCTCACGCAGGTTAAATATTATTCATGTCGGTGTTCACACGCGTACACGTGCACACTTCCTTTGAACAATTAATAGATATGCACTTGAATAACCAAGAAGCATATAAGTGGTTAGCATCAACTCATCTATGGTACTGGCAGAACCATCATTTGTCTTTGTGGGTGTGAAAACGTTAACTCATTGAGCATCTTTGGATACTTTTTTCAAAATTAGTCTAGATTCTCTTCTAGAAAGGGTTACTGGTCGAGTTGGCGCGAAATCCGTCATATGTGGAATACGTTATACCGATAACAACATGTGTGCTACCGACGTGTTTCAAAATAACAATTTTCAAACCAGCAACGGAGAAATTGCTGTTCGTTTGTTCATCTTATAGATGCTTCAAACTTGCAAGTTCATTTACATCTAAACGACGATGTACGCTAAAGAAAGACAGTAAATCTGGACCACGTTGTTGTATCGCATTGCGTTAAACGTTCACCTCGCTACGAATTACTATTAAACAGCAAAATGTTATGAGCACGCTTTAAATAAACTTGAATAAACATTTCCAACTGCACAATTTAACTCTCATATTCAGAAAAAAATTGTTTCGATTCACATGGAACATTTATATACTCCGATGATTTAACCAAATTATTCAACATGTTGAGTCGTTGAGTGAACATGATTATTTCAATTCCATAAATTGCTTCTATTATTATTACTGAATACTGCATTACAGTACTCACCTGTCTCATCGCAGTGAGAAATCCTTGCGGGTTAAAGAATCCGGTCATCCAGAAAACCTGGACACAATGAAAAATGCGATTATGATGTTTTGTTCAGGTATCAAATAACTCCCTCTAACCTTCGGACGGTCGCTATTTATCCAGACACGAAACTGTTGATTTCTTTCCAACAGTTCGGTATACCAGAATCCTAAAGTTGTAGATTCCCAGGAAATCTGGGAATGAAAAAAAAGCTAAGTAAGTAATTATTCTAAATAGGTTTACTTTAATTGATTTTACTTGTTTTTGCTCGAAGCATCTCCAAGATTTACCTTTTGCCACTTTTCCGGTATGCGGGCGTCATACATCGCGTCCAGCGACTGTCGCAGATAGTGGCTCATCACAATCGTTCCGTCAATGGCCAGTTTCAGATCACACAAGTTGGTATACACAGTATTGATCACACGCTGCATTCGGTCGATCTCTTGTCTGCAATAAGAATACGAACAATATGTTCTGTCTGCGTAAAAGGATGCTGATATGTGGTTATTTCCGAAACCTCGAATCACTGCTCTTTTTATAGCAGTTCTCCTGGTAGTCGGTTCTATGATGTTTTGACTGTAGATTGTTTAACTGCATTCCTGCGTTTAAAAGTATTGAGAACAATGAGGACAGAGCTCTCGGTAGCTGATGTCTCGAAAAAAAAACAATTCTAACCATATCTCTGTCTGAAGAATCAGTCTGCGAGAAGATTATCGTTCATTTATATCGCAAAACAACCAAGATAGACGAATAAGAAAGCAGTGGCCAGAATACACGCTTAGAAGTTAAGCGAACATCGATCCATGCATTGAAAGGATAGCGATATTTTACAAACTGCGACTAACAAAAGGGCCCTTTGATACGCAAGTGCATCACGACAAAAATGACAATCCGATCCGATCATCCGATCAAAATTGACAATCCGATCACGGTTCCCACGCAAACAAGACGGGGAACGAGCGAAATAAAACGACGCGAATCAGCTTTTTTTAATTCATGGTTAGCTGCTTCGAGTGGCCGGATGTGCTCTTTACGCTTCTCTATCATCGCGATCGGTTACCGTTAGTTGGTTAGTTGGCCATTCATGTTGACACCTTGTATTGTGCACAACGAGGCTATCACAACGAAGGCTGAAAGGTTGCTGTATTTTCGCCGAATAATCACCATTAGTTGCCAATAATATCTCGCACACTCAAACAACTGTCAGTTCGAGAAACCGCTCACCGTGACTGTGTGTAGTGGAGTGAGAATTTCAATTATGCTGATCGCCCGACAAGTGATCGAACGATCGAGATGAAATCAGCAGCGGTTCCAGTTCATCTGCCCTGGTGTGCACGTTTAGGTGAATATGAATAAATAAATATAATATTCAATAGAATATAATGAATAATTAGAATATATGTGCCATTTTATAATGGCAGACAGTGAGGGGTCTCCGAATATCTAGATCTCTGACACTGAAACTCTGTTATCTCTGCTCCCACTTAGCCCTAGACCTCGCCTTCCCCCTCAATTGTATTCCCACCCCAAATTTCTAACATTATACCAAACAAACAGCTTGTTGGCGTGGCTGATCGGAAACACGTCAACGATATTGTTGTCAACCAGCAGTTTGTATGAGAATATCGTGTCTACGTTCCTTCCCAGTAGAGTAGAAATTTCGGGGGTGGTAACAGAAACGGATCTGACGTGTGAATTTATAAAAAAGGGAGATGGCACATTTAAAATGCTCCCTTAGATGAAAGTTAAAATCTTGGATTGCCGTTAACTAGAAAAAGTTTCCCATGAAGGGGAACAAACAAATTCACGCCGTACGACTCGTTTAGAGTCGCTTTTACTAGCTTCGCTCTCCCTGACTACGTTATGGTGGACAAATTGACTCTTCGTGTCAAAGCTCATGACTTTCCTAAAATTCAAATCAGTTGGTCACACAGCAGTTTACTGCGCCAACAAGGAGCGCTGTGCCACTTGTGGAGAGCAACATGTGGGTGAACCCTCCTATGCGACTGAGCATAAGTGTCCATATTGCGGGGGAAGTCCCCACGTGCTCTTGGCATGTGAAACAAAAAAAGGCAAGTGAACTTGAGGAACTCACGCGAAAAAAATATCAGGAACACAAAAATTTCATTGCTTTATTCCTGTAGATAAAAATAAAATCGCAGCTAAAAGGCTCTCAAATTCAGTAGATGATCCCAAAATCTTCAGAATGTTAGATAAAAAGAAAAAATAGGAAAGATATGGTGATTGTGTCTCTTGGAATATAAGTTAACATGTACATGGTATAAGATCAGATGAATTAATAATGAATTTAATGTAAAAATATCTCATAAGTTTTATTACATTTGATTTGGAACAAAGACCGCTAAAACACTCATTCAACATTTTTATTTTTATTATTTATTTTTTTAATTTTGGGTTGGCTTTCTGCACTGAAAAAAGAAATGAACTTAATTTCAATAAAATATTGAAAAAATTTTTGATAGAAAAACACGAGTCGACGACGAGTAATCAGTTTCCTATCACATTCAACATAGAATTAAGTGAAAATGTCAATATGTAAAAGTATCTAAAATGGAGTTAAGAATTTGGCTTCTTGATAACTATTTGATTGAGCCTGTCGGAAAAAAAAAGGATTAAAGCATAGTTCATCTTAAATCTGGACGCATTAAAACGAGTCTATCTCGGAGCTATGTGAACGAAATTAAAATGTTATGTACTCAAAATGTAGGTCTTTTATTGCACTTTAAAGGAAAAATAACCAAAAAAAATTATTCCGATGTGGTTTTGATGAAATCTCGAACTTTTCGGCGAAAACCACTCATCATAGTTTGGACACCCTGTTCGCTGACCTTAGCGGCCACTTTGTTTCACCATCTCTTCATCTCTGTTGCATCCCGAATCGTCCTACCATTCTTCTTCATCTTCTGCTTGACAATTGCTCAATATTTTTCGATAGGGCGGAATTGAGGGCAGTTGGATGGGTTGATGTCCTTTTCGACAAAATCCACCCCGTTGTCTCGATACCACTGTAGTACCTCTTTGCTGTAGTGGAAGCTTGCCAAATCTGGCCAAAACTTTACTGGTCCTTTGTGAGATCTAATGTACGGAAGAATACGTTTTCTCAGGCACTCCTCCTTGTACATTTTGGAGTCCATGGTCTTGTTTGTCACAAAAACCGGGGTTTTTCATCCGCAGCTGCAAATACCTTGCCAGATCAAACACTTTCTTGCTAACTTATCGGCATTTGAACTTGCCGGGTACATCACCCCGACCAGTGGCTTTATAAAATTTTTGGCCAGGAAGCTGCCCAAAATCCATCTTCACGTACGTTTTGTCATCCATGAGGATGCATCCGTCGTACTGTACTTGTTGTATAACTTCCGGGCACGTCCTTTGGCTACTACATTCTGCTTCAATGTCCGGTTTGGTTGCTTACTGGCCCGATAAGATCTTATTCCTTCGCGCAGACGAATCCTTCTGACGGTGCACCGGTCGGCATTGAATTTCTTGGCGATGTCATAGTCCGACTGCCCTGGGTTTGCCTTGATCGTTCTCAACACCTTCAAATGCAGTTTCCGATCCTTAGTTCCACTATGACGCTTGGTATGAACCTGCCGATCGATAGTATGCATCTCACGGAAACGTTTGAGAACGCTGCACACGGTCGATTTGGCCATTTTCAACGATTTCGCGATTTTTGAACCTGACCACGTCGGGTTTCTAACGTGGGTGTCCAAAATTAATTTTCGTTTCGCGGCTTCCATCACGTGTAACTTTTTTGAAACAAAACGAATCGTAATGAAATTTTCAGCACTGATAGAGAAAACATACCAAAACAAAGTGCTGTCAAAACATTCCAGATCCGACCACTAGGAGCGCTGTGGTATAATATACAGTGCGTCCAGATTTAAGATGAACTAGGCTTTATATAAAAAAGAACAAAAAAACATTATACAATATCAGAAGAACAAATAAACACCCGTGAGTGTAACAGCTGATAATAATTTCTAGATTCTGTATTGCTATCGATTGAAATATAAATCAACTTACCTCAAAAATATATTCATCGGCAACAGTGCACCCATCCGAGTCAGTGATTCCTTCACCTCAAAGGCAACATACTGCGGGGGCAACTTCCTTAACATATCCTTAGCTAGCTGCCAGACAATGGACTCTCTCGTTTCTCCTCCACCGCCACCACCTTCCTTCGGTTGCACACTGAGGATAGTATCCAGTATCCCTTTGGCGGTGTTAATCTGATACGTGATATCCGCATTGGGATGTAAACCAAACACCTCCGGTGTGTCCGTCGGTGGCAACTGGTTGATGTAATCAACGTAAGTTTGGATGTTCCGTGAGTTTGGAACACGGTAGCCTTTATAAAACTCAAAACTCGGCGTCAACAGATGCTCCGAGAACCACACTTGAGTAAAGGTGGTCAGCAACCGTTTGTCGAAGTCATCTGTTACCCTCCCTCCGTACATAACCTCACCCAGCATATAACAAAGCGTCTGCCATGACACTCCTTTCTTCGGATCCATTTCGTCCAGATGGTTTTGGATAAACTGTACACTTGCGGAGAAGTCCGCCGCATTAAACTCATACGGTATATTCCATCCCAGGGGACCAAACTTGCGACGCTCCTGAACAACGCAATGCAAAAATGCTACCGTGTACAACAACGGTGGCCACTGGGATGCAGATGTATAATCTAGATAATCTTGGGTGAAAGTGAGATAGCTACGCTTCAAGCTAGCTCGAATTCCCTGCGGTGGCTCATTCGTAAATTTTATTGCCATTTGTAACAAACCGATAGGGAAGAGAGGGTGCGTTTCGGTTGTCACCCAAAGTCGAAATGATTCCGCAACGTGTTCGGTTTCAATTAGAATGTCAATTATCTCATTACAAAAGGACAACGATAGATGTACATTCTGCAGTAGCAGCCAGCCTCCGGCGGCCATACATTCTGTCATTAATTTTCGCGCGTGATACTCCTGGCCCTGACCCATGGAAACAGTTTTCAAAAGGATACCTTTTGTTTTAGCGAGAGCTGCGATTTGAACGGTTGGGTCAGAGCCAATGGAGAGAATACACACCAACGGCGTTCGTGGCTCTGATTCCGCCCATGTTAATTCCAAGTCCAGGATGTGCATTTCTCCGTATTCCTTTCCAAGCGACTGTTCAATATACCTCCTTGCTTGCGATATAGTGCGATCTGGGCTCCATGATCTGATAAGAAGAAGCTTCCTAAAGACATCCAATTCGTGTTCATAATCACAAGGTATTACTTCCATTTCAGGCCTCTCAGTCTCATACCAGTTTTTCCACTCGCGTTCGTTATACTCAATTTTTTTCAAAATCCCTTGGAATGTTTTCAACTTGCTAATCTCCACCAAGTTCAGCCAGGTTATGTCCAAAATCCAACGGAAAGGCTTTGGTGTTACCGCGTTTAAATCCAATGACGCACCTCCCTTCACGAATGTCATGAATTCGTCGTGCCCTATGTTTCCCTTTTGATAATCAATTTTAATGGCCAACATCAACGTGAACAATTGCTTATGCCTTTCGTATAAACTACGGCTGGTGAAAGCCCACACTTCGTATGTAAGATATTTCAATATTATTTGAATGCGCTCCTCTGTGATGTTGCTCTTGGTGGATTTCGTAATTGAGTTATCGAAAATAATCAAGAACTGTTTGAGGGAGTTCTGGTACATAACATTCACATTGGACATTTCAACAATCAGAAAATACAAAATCGATCCACGAGCTGCCACCGCTCGGAACTCTTCCCTAGCAATCATAATCTTCTTCTCTGTAACCTCGGCGATCTTCAACTTCTGGTTGACATCTTCCGCGGTTGTTTTCGTTTCTTGTAATACCTCAATCAAAGCTTCATCATCTACCAGCGATCCCTCCGTTGAGGTTAAACGAAGCAACAGATTAGCTTCCAACTCCTTCATGCTTCGTTGATTTCTCATCACACTCTCGAACAACTGTACTCTCTCCGATTCTAGATCAGCTTTCTCCATAAGTATCACTCGACCCAGCAATTGATCTTCGAGGCCTCTCATCGTAACGGTGAAATCGATAATCGCCGTTTTCGAACTGATCTCGGGACTAAACGGTGGATTAGGTAGTTTCGTTGTGATGTACAACATAAAACCTGGCATGACATCACATTCTTTATCACCAACTAATACTTTCTCCATGGAACCAGATTTGATGAAGTTTTTCTCCAAGACGTTGTCTATAACCGGATCCAGTTCAACACCAACATCTTCAATCAGTAACGGACGCCCCAGAGATAAACTATCCTCCAGATGAGTTCTGAAGTATTTGTGATTCAAAGAAGTAATCTGCAGCTCATTTTGGTCCTCCTTGCACTTGATCCAAATCTTACCCTGACTTTGGGGATCGATTAACAGTGGATAACTGCTAGATTTTGTAACGATCAATGCATTTTGAATAGACAATTCGTCGTTCGGAAGTCCCTGAAGATTCCACTCTGAAATGGTTGCTGAATCTGTCAACATTCCAATTATACTTAGCCCTGTCGTATACGGTATGGTTCGAGTTCTTAAGATTTCCATCCATGTCTTGAAAAGTGTTCCTCTAAACTCCTGGTTGTATGGACCACAATAGGACAGAAATCCGGTTGCTAGTAGCACATCGCCGACAAGTTTTCCCAGCTGAATTTTAAATTCTTTACTCTGTTGAGTCCATCGCGCTTTTTCACCTCCAAGTCCGTTGATGAGCGCTGTTGCTGCAGTCATTTTCCGCAAACAACTGTTGGCCGCATCAGTTAACCGTTGCTTCTCCGAAACAGCTGCATCGTATTGATCTTTCACCTTCTGCAGTGCAGCTTCTCTTTCAGCCAATTGATCTTCAGCTGCGGTAAGATCATCCATGGCAATTTTGAGACGAGCTTCTTGCAGCATCAAATTTGCCTTCAAAGGCAACACTTCCTTGTTCACCCCATGGAAGAATGCCATAGCTTTAGTCCAGGATAACAATCCCGCGACGTCGCCACACACCCTTCTTGCTGTGTCCATGTTATAATCCTCCATACGGAAGTACGGCTGCAAGTGCTCAATCATTTCGTCGTTAATCGTATCTTTCGGATAGTTCTGCAGCTGCAACAGGAAGGTTGTACTGGCCATCATTTTCAGCGACTCTTGCCACGAGGGTTTCGGAGAAGGTGCACTCGTGTCAGCGATAACGGGATGCAACTTCCGTTGGAACATAATCAATACACAGTCCATAATGCGCATAATTAGATGCGGTGGCCTTCCCAGCTTACGTACTGTAGCGATGTGAGCCGGTTTGATAGTGTTTAGAGCAGATTCGGCTTCCTCTAGAGCCGGTTTTGCCGCTTCTAACTTCTCTTCCGCTAAGCCCTTTTCTGCCGCGATATTTTGTACAAGGGCTTCAGCTTTTTCCTTCACAATCTGAACCTGGTTTTTAAATACTTCGGCTTGCATTGCCCGCTCCGTTACTTCTACCAATACTCGTTCTGCTTTGGCGGAGGCTTCGACGAGATCTTTCTCCATATCCGCAAGATCTATCTTGAGAGTTTCTACCGATTCCGAAGCTTCAGCCAGTTTTTCCAGACCAGTGTCCATCTTCTCCGCTCCGTCGCACAACTCCCTGTGTTTTTGAGTGTATATGTTCTTGTACCCGGCAATGAAATTCAAATACGATTTAGGAGTTACATGAGTAGCACGGCGAAACCGCTGATAGTACTCAGTGGAAGTCGTCGAAACTACATCCTGTATTGTCCCAAGAGCGTTCACTAGCTCATCCTTTACCTCGGGTGTACACTCTATTGTGAAATCGACTAGAAAGTGGTGAGCGACGGCAATCAGCGCATCTTTCGGCCACGGTTGGAACCAGTCCACGGTGCAACCGGATACCAATGCCGGAAACCGCATAATTCTGCGCCGAAAAGTCTCGCCTACGGGAGAAAAGCAAAAGACCACATGAAGATGGTGACAAACACGTTGCAGAAAATATTCCATCACTGTTTCTTGTGTCACATTCTTCTTTTGGTTCTCCCGCTTCATAGTCGGGGTTAATTCTGAAACGATTTCCGTTTGTTCATCTCGGTTGAACAGGTTTGATATTACTCCTGATGAGAGGATATTGTTGAGGTACTCGAGGAAGCTCTCTTCCTTCACATCCATATCGGTGAACAAAAATGTGGTTCCTTTACCCTGCACGCCACAGGATCTGTACAGAAGCTTCAAGTCTTCAAGGAAGTTTGCTACGTTATAAGAGCGTGTTAAACTGATCTGGAAAGTTTTGTACCCAGCGATGAACGATGCGAGTTTGGTAAGCGATTGTTTACCAGACCCACCGACTCCCACTAGCATTACATTTCCCCTTGGGTGCCGGATGATTCTAGATATTTTGACCAAGTGCAACATGGCATCTGGGAAGAACACCAGGTCCATTCCTGTCCCACGGATCATTTCATTGAATTGCAGTAAGAACATCTTCAATCGTTCTCGTAGGATACTAAAATCTGACACTGGTTCATAAACCTTCGGTAGTTCCATGTCTGTTTCCTCGCCTTCCTCGCCAGTTGGCTCCGGAGCGTCTCTCATAAAATCTACAAATACCGGACTGGGTCCTGCCATCTCTCTGTATTCCGGTCCAAGGTCTTGCTCCAATACCAGCAACATTTCATTCAAGAACCATTCCGTGTCCGACAGCGATACAAAACGGTCCGCGAACACTCGACTACATTCATTTTTCCACAGTAGTATTAGCACAGCCTCCGATGTGATCACCGTCGATAAAGTTCCAATCATCCCTTGCCAAATTCTGGAAAGGTCTCTCAAACTAAAAACATAATGAAATTTGGCCGGTGTTGGTAATAGCTGTTCCCTGGTACGCTGCCAAAGCGATCTGGTTAAAGGTACAAGCCGCTTCACAAGTTTGCGTACCTCAAGAGAGAATCCTCGCTTCACATTGTAGTGGCCTTCGCCAAGTGTTCTGAAGATCGTATCTATCGATGTATTATCTGGAATGTTGCAATTGAATACGCTAAACTGTCGCTTCAAGCGAGCGGGTATGTCACTCCGACCGCCTCCAGGCAAACCCATTGCTCCAGCAAACTGCACGTCAACTATGTTTGTGAACTCGCCTGGTTTCTCCAAACTGTAGAACCCTCGCATATCCATGGTTTGTCTGACGATTTCGTTTGTTATCTGATCACCCCACTCATTAATCTGAGGCATGTTGATATCGTCGATAAACACCAGAAGTTTTCGACCTCCTCCTGGACCAAACATGTTTCCCATTCGTTTCTCAACGTAGCTTTCAATTGTTTTCTGAAAATGGTATGGGCTCGTGGCGGATGAAAAATTGAAGGACCGCCCCATGTGTGTTTCCGTGTTCAATTTCTTCATGAAACTCTTCATCATAACCGTTTTCGCTGTCCCTTGCTCACCAATCAGCAGAACGGCTTTCTCCTGTTTAACTATCACGTTGATCAAATAGTCGATTCGCACGTTGTCCACAATTGGAATCAAGATGCTCAAGTAGTCCGGCGTTGAGAATTCGGGATAGACGTAAGGCATAACTAGAGTTTTCCACAACTGCCAACTGCCCGTCTGCGACACGAAATAATCGAATATCGTCGAATCTGGTTTCTCATCGGTCGTTGGGAAGTCCAGATTGCGATACCTTTCCTTGATATGTGCGTCAAACTTGAGGCGGTCCGCCGAGTTGAGGTACGCTCCTATGCCCCACGCCAATGCGAAAACGTACAGACGATGCAAATGTTCTGGTGTACAGGCTTCATCCTTAACCTTGGGTACCTCGTCGTCGTTGATATCGTCTGGAATTCGGAAAATAATATAGTTTATCAGCCATTCCATGCCAAACCGATATAAAGGTTCTCAAAAATTTTGTGGTGTTGTTCCTTATCACAAAATATAAGACGGTCTGTATTTTTTTTTTGTTTTTCATTAGGGCCCATTTCCATTTTACGGTGGTCCGAAAAATCAGATGTTATTTATAATTTTTGAGCTATAGGACCGATTCAGATGATCAACATATCAAATTAAAACCAATTAGCTGGACCTCCTTGAAAAAATAATAATGTGCAAAAAGTATCGTTTTCTTTTCGTTCTCGTTATGATTTTTTTAACATGTTTTTAGTCTTCGTTCAATATTCCTATGCGGCTACATTGATTTATAGCAACTGCAACACGATTCCAATTCTTATCCTGGTTACGACTCTAATCCTCGACTATCATGTTGTATGTAGATTCTGTTTCCGTAATTATTGATTGTATTTGTTTTCTATAGTTTACTTAGTTTAGAGATAGAGAGCGAGAGCGAGAGATTTCGAGAGGGCCCTCATTGACCATCTTTGTGTTGTTACAGAATAACTACGTCCACGCAACAATCATCAGCGATGGAGATCGATCCACGGTCGAAATAAGATCGATTCATCCTGCTTTGCAAGACGCATCAGGCTGCTGTTCTATTAATAGCTCAATAATGATCATATCAACTGTCTCCGCTGTCCGGTGGTTTAGCTGGATAATGAAAGAACAGAAATAATACTCTTACGCCTTAAATGGCTACTGTGTAAATGTACTATATGCAATGGTATAGAAGGAAACTCTTACGCCGAAAAATGGTAACTGTGTAATGTGCTAATTATAGATGAGGGGCTTAGAATGCAAGGGGTGTAAGTGACTTCTCTTCATCAACTTTTTATTCAGTCAATAACTCAACTGCAAAAACGTTCCAATTTAAGTTTGCTATATAATCCGATAGATGAGGTTCTGACCTATCGTCCACATTGTCAAATACAGCTAGGAATGTATTTGCAGCTAAGTTATGACCAAAAGAGAGAGTCGATGTAGAGAAATCGATCAAATCGCTTACACCCCTTTCATTCTAAGCCCCTCAGATATGATAACCATGTGACATGTACATGATTTAAATTCGGCTCTGTTACAGCTAAAATGCTAATGAGCCTGAAATAAACAAATGGGATAAAAAAATAGATAACGATATGGTGTTCCTTATAGTCCAGGAAAAATGTATTACCTAAATTCAATCTAATCAATGAGATACAAAAGCAATAATAAAAACTGATTCATGTCTCAGTGTATAAAATGATAGTCGAGGATTAAAAATTATAATGAGTATTGACAATGTATCCATGTATCCAATCGCTATAAATCAATGTAGGCGCATGATAATCTACTCCAACTGGCCCGACGGGCTCTTCTGGTTGGCTCATCTGGTATTACTTTATTTTTAACAAATTTGTATGTGTAACAAGAACGAAAGCCATATAATTCTTACCCTTTTTCTTGACGAAAGACTACGTCTTTCAGTAATGGCTCCAAATCAGAAAACAGCACGTTTTTTCAAAATAGAAATAACAAATCTAGCGTTCGTTCTACGAACAATGTGAATAGACAAAATTTTGCAATTTAGGCTCCACCGTTTTCAATGTATCGAGTACACTCTGTCCATCTTCTATAAGACCAGGTGATGATCTTGCTGCTTTGTGCCATTGTAAACAAAAAATGTTTCAACTTATATTCTAGTGTATTGGTGTTGGTGACTACCATACACTGCATGATTTCCATATGTGTATGTGCCAGCGCATAGCGTAAACCAAAGGTTTTGTATTTTTCAAGTGTCAAGTTTCTATAAAACAAGTTACATTTTTCCATTGTTTTAGTAGTTTTGGTCAATAAATCTGGAGAATGCCGAGAGAAAAGTGCGCACGGAGAAAAAAGAAAGACAAATCGATGCATTTCACCAAGAAAATGTTGGTATCATAGAAAATTCTCGTCGGATTGGATGATCCCATCAAGCAGTTATTATTTGATTATTTGAATTATTTGACGAATCCTCAAGGATACGGTAAGAAGGAAAGAGCTCCACGTAAATCGAAGCTCTCTGACCGGGATAAGCGGGAAATAGCTAGAACAGCTACAAATACCTCAAAATCACTTATGCAAATGAAGCAATATTTCAATTTAAATGTTACTCGGGTGACAATCCTCACATAAAGAGGGTTTAAAAGGTTAACGCTCCTCATCTTACACCATCTCACATCGGAAGACGTCTGAGTTTTACCAAAGCTCACATGAACCGACAGTGGGACATGGTATGTTGTGACAAAGAATGTTTCCAAAAGAATACATTTTGCTATATACCATAATGAATAGTTCTTCAATGTAAAGGTTATCTTCACTGACGAAGAAAAGTTCAATTTGGACCATCTGATGGTTTCAGCGGGTACTGGCGTGATTTACGGAAGAAGGAACAATATTCTTCAACCTGGAATTATGGTGGAGGCTCGTGCATGGTTTGGGCGGGATTCTATGCAACCGGAAAGCTCAAGATAGCTTTCACATCATTCAAGTATTACTTACATGTTCTGGAATCCTCTCTCCTACCGTTTTTGCTTGAATATCGTCACAAAAAATTCACATATCATATCATATTCATATTAGCAATGATTAGGGACGAAAAGCTTAATTTTTTAGACTGGTCGTCTCGCTCTCCAGATTTGAATCATGTTGAAAACCTTAGGGGGATCCTTCTACGCAGAATCTACACTAAGGGAAAACGGTACACCACGATTGAAGAGCTCAAGGTCGCAATTTCGGAAACATGGAAAAAATATTAAGAAAATCGTTCAGCAGCATTTGGTAAATAGTATTTTAACACGAATTTTCCAGGTTATTAGCTGAAATGACAAGGTTGCCAGTTATTGACATGTAAATCAGCCGATCATTTTGAATTTTTCATTGATAATACTTATGAATTTTGAAATGGTCTTAGAGAAACTGGAAAGCTGAAATTATCATATTTAAGCACAATAAATAAACAGCTCTTTTGAACGAAATTGACGTTAAATATATTTTATTCAAAGTATTCTACAATGTAAGGTACTGTACAATAATGTAATGTACAATGTAAGGTAATGTACAATAGAAATTCTAACTGGTTGTGTTACAACGAAATAGAACCAGGGTGGTCTTATAGAATTTGGACAGAGTGTATAAACAAACTATGCTTGAGTTCACAGGAGTCACGACTCATCAGTCATCCAGCTAATGACCAGACGGCAGCGAGGTTTTACAAGTAGCTGAGAGTTTAGCTTAGTTTTCCAAATTGTCCGGGTTCGATTCCCGCTCTGGTCGAGGGACTTTTCGTCAAAGAAAATGCGTTAGCGCCATCCAAGAAGATAATTAAAACCATGATCATTATTATTCAAGTCACAGCCTCGCTCCTGCTAGCAGACAGCTATTTTTCTCTCTGCTGATATCAGACACAGCTGCTCGATACAAAGGAAGTATGGAAAATAGATATTTCACGAGTAGTGCAATTTTGTTTGGTGAATGCACCGCGTCGATTTAATAGACAACGGTGGTGGGGGAACAAATATGTTATCGCCTCGGGTAGCACTGTGTCTAGCACGAGAAGAAAATTCGCGATGCTTACTGAGTGCGCTACGTACATTTTCAATAAAGACACGAATCTCATGTATTGTTCTCGCGAGAACAAGAACAATTCCTTGATCACTAATCTTCAACTGCTTCTACAAAACCACGCAAACCCATCGGTATTTCAGGGCTGCAAAATTTCAGACTGAACAGTTGATTCGAAAATTTCGAAAACATTTTTCGTAGTGTTACCCCCTATATAAAAATCATATAAGATCCAATTTTTTAAGTTTAACGTTCGCTTATTGGCTTTAATTTGATATGTCCATCATCTGAATCGGTCCAGTAGTTCAAAAGTTATATTCAATTTTCAAGTTCAATTTTTAAAACAAAAACCTTTTTTGGAAAAAAGAGGGAAATAAATTCTGACCATTTTTCGCACCTCTAAAAAGGAAATGGGCACTATAATGAAAATACAAAAAACGGATCGAATATTTTGCGATAAGGAACAAAAGTACCAATTCTCACGAAAATCTGATAATCATTATATCGGTTTGACATGGAATGACAGTTATGCTAAATAAACAAGCATATATAAATTTTAAAGCTTGTGCATAGTATCACATTATTTGCGATGCATAGCACCGAAAGGTTTGACCTCTCAACAAAACCGACCATCAAGACTTCCGGTAGTAGAGACAGCAGCCTCCTGTTCGTTTTCCCCTAGAACTGGAACTAAACCATCCAGAATGTAGATCATCTGCTGAATAATGTTGCACTGTAGAACCTCCATCGTTAATTGCAAATTTTGGGTCGTCCAGACGTAGATCTTCAGGAAAGATCCCTCGAACAATTCATTCAAAATCTTCTTTTCCTGTGGACTACGAGTTCTTAGCCAAGCTTGCAAAACTTAAGAAAATGTACAGAATATAATATTATGTTTATCACAAATACGCCACATGTCCACTTACTTGGCTTCCAGTCTAAACCCGATGAACTCATGTATACCATTCCGTTGCGAGATACCGTAGCCGGTGAGGCGTTGTCAATGTTGTGGGGTTCAAATATAATCTTACAGGTAGGTGCCATTGAGAGTCTATCTCCGTTGGCGAGCGTCAAAGTTTTATTATCATCCAGCACCGAGTTTAAGTTCTCAATCCATATGCTGTCAACTGGCCCATCAAGGACCAGCCAGGTGTGCTCTCCCTTCTTTGCCTTCAAAGTTTTTCGCCAGAGGGCGGAGAAGATACCGTCGGTCCAGTCGTTTGTAGCTACGTCTAATCTGCCAAACATTTGGGCAGCCGTAATGGCTTTCGGGTTCATACGCATCTCCTTATGTGTAAGGCCAATATCTGTGAGGGCTTTCATTAAAATCCTAATGCAACAGGTTTTGCCAGCTCCCGGTGGACCGAGTGTCATTATTCCATGCCGAACTTGTTGGGTTTCATACAGTTGGATAAGTTTTAGTATCCACGGCGGATGGTACACCAATCCTGCTTGCTCTACCTGACTCATAATGGCTGCTTCCAGCTCCCCATAGCTCGTTTTTTCAAGATTTTGATTCGGAAACAAGTCTGAAACCAGTGACATAAACAAAGGTTCATCTTCATCAATCAGCTTGGATAGATTCATATCTCGAAGTACTCGCATGACGATAGTGCTCTCACTGTCTTTGTGGTTGACTCTTTTAGCAGCACCCAACGTTCTCAGAACTGAAAGAATATTACGGAGACCAAAATCGTAATGAACTTGTTTAGTCAGCTGTTCTTCACATAGTTTATATAGAGTATAAAATTTGCGGGCAAGAGTGATGTTCTCAAGAAATCCACACGATGCGAGTTTCACTCGGATAATAATCTGCCGATCAGGTACCATCATAGCAACGGTTCGAAATTGGATTTTCAAATTCTCCGGCAGCTCCTTGCGGCCTGCATAGCCAGGATTCATAGTAATAAACACGCCAAATTCCATGTTCATCTCGATATCGTCCCCGTCGGTGAACACGAAGCGTTTCTTTTTCTCTTTCCTCGCAGTCAAAATGACGGCCACCTGCTGCGCTGCGACAGATAATACGGGCAGTTCAATTCTGTTGAACTCGTCAAAGCATCCCCACGTTCCGGATTGTGAAAGCCCTTTATAGATTCTTCCTAAGCCACGATAGTCCATTTGATCGGAGCAATTGAATACTACCACATATTTGGCTAAAGTCTTGCCCATATCTTTGACTGTTTCAGTCTTACCGGTTCCCGCAGGTCCACAGGGACTTCCACCCATACTGAGGGCAAGCGCTTGAGCTAACGTTATATAGCATCTGTCAGTTAACGGTGTGATCACAAGTCGATCGGTACATCCCAAATACTCATTCTGATAAATGAAAGTAACATCGGTGATGTTGATCCAGGTCTTGTCGACATCCTCTTTGAAATAGAATCGACATTGCTTCAGCCACTCGAAATCGTTAGCCGACCGAATATTCATTCTGCACATCATATCGAAAATATCGCGCTGGTGAACATGAATTGTAATAAGTGTCTCAAACTTCGTTCGCTCGATTTTGGTCAGATCCCTCGTTGTTTGATCAATCAGTGTGTTCAAAAGTTCCAGAAATTTGTTGTTTGTTTCAGACATAACCTTTTTCTCATGACGAGCTTGCATCAAAGCAATTTCCGCGTCTCTGGTCCAAATCATTTGGATCCCCAGCAGACCAACTTGCGCCGGAAGTTTCTCCAGGAACGACAGCAGGGTGAAATTAGGATCGTTCATTAGAACGTACGCCTGTCGGATGATGGAATGGAGTGACTGTTGCATCGCCTGCAGCAACGACGTAAGCCATGTTTCGACTGAACCTTCTGCTCGAATAGCTCGATCCAGTGGAATCTGCTCGCCTTCTGAGGAAATAATCGCCATCATTTTGTTGTACTCGATGTCGTGGAACTTCACGAATCGCGTGTTGTCGAATATCGATAGAAGATGATTTTGGATAGTGTGTGAATCGGACGCTTGGCCAAGGATCTCCAGTAATGCGGGATCCGATACGAAGAAAAATCTCGGGAACATCATACGCTTCTTCTCCAGGTATCCACTGAGTGATTTCTGACATAATTCCAGCTGTTCCTGAAGATGTGGAAGAAGTTGTTTCAATAGGTCATCACCAACACAACAGGCAACAACGCCCGGGGTCTCATGGGCGCGTTGCATAATTTTCTGCCAAGATTTGTCAATCTTTGAAAAGCGTTTAGCTTCTTTCGGAAGCTGCTTTGCAATATCACCGCCGACGAATACAGCTTCCAGATAAACCCACATGTTCTGCACCAGCAGCCAACGTTCGAGGATATCATTTGAATTTGATAGATCGTAAACCCATTGCTGAATCTGCTTACGGAATGGAGCGTTATATCGATTGGAAAGTAAGGAGCTAAGCACCATAAGGCTATCTTCCAGTTGTCCGATGGTTTCGGCGGTCGTATCGCCACGCAATAACAACTCGCCCCGGTTGTTGAACGTCATGAAACTAAGTTCATGTGCGGACCATTCGTTCGTAACTTGCTTCAATTTAGCCTCGATATCCTTCTCTTTCATTGCTGAAATACAAATGTCCTCTATGTCTTCTTTGTGTTTCAGCAGAGGCGCTTCCAGAATGTGCTTCAGCGTGAAACCTTCGCTGTCAAACTCGAAAGTGTACTTTGTCACCTCCATGATTCTCTGCCAATGACGTGGTTTCATCGCTCGATTTGCCATTAGCTCAAGCAATGGACACATGTCATTGAAGTCATCAATTGTTCGTTTGAGCGCGTAAAAGGCGGGCCACTCCTTGAGACCCTTTGGTAGCTTCCGGCAACGATTCTGGAATTCCATCAATTCGTTGTTGATCTCTTCGATGTCGACATCACTCCAAGGAATATCATAGTAGCTGCTGACCCGATCAATGACATCGTTGTAAAGCTTGTACAACTTCTGTAGCAAGTTCAGCTCCTTCTTGATCTGGCCAAGTTCAGGATAGTCTGATTGAGGCAAACCAAACAATTCCTCGCCACTCTGATAAGTCTGGAGCTTTCTCCACATTCCGTCGAATCGATTCTGGAATGGAACTATATTGAAATCTACATAACATAAAACAGAATTATGAAACTTACTTGGAAGAGCAACAACTTGTCGGATGCTTCGCGTGGTGTTAGCCCCGGTTGCATTGGTCCAGACGCCCGATATTCCGTAACATATTCGATCTTGTCCTGCTTGAATTTCTCCAAGTTGGCTCGCAAGTCGCCCTGAAAATCTGGTTGCATCTCGAGCAGTTTGCAGTGCACATCTTTAGCACGAGACTGCAGACGAACCCAAGTGTAGCGCAGATTGTCGACCTGATCCATTTGCTCTCGATCTACTTGGATATCATACTTGTGCATCATGTTGAAGGCATCCTCAATGGGTTCAATTTTTAGCTCCATATCCACTTCCTGCTCCCGGATCTTACTCAGTGTATCCATAACCGTGCGAACGTCGTCCAAATCTCGAATCTGACGATCAAGCTTACGATCCATCTCGTTGATAACTGCATACACGTAATCCATCTCTCGTTTGTATTTTTTTTTCATTGCTTGTCCTAGCTTGTGGGTACATGCTAGAAATACATCAAACCATTTAATATTCTCTGCATTATTGAACTAAACTTACATTTTATTTCGATTGCCAAACCAAACTTCAATTTCTCCGTAGAGAGGGCAATACTTTGCCCGAAATATTGCATATCCGGTTCTACCAATAAATTAGCATCCAAATCAACCAGTCGTCGGAGAGTCCCCTCAAAGTCGAGCAGCGAATATTCCAACAGCTGACGAATGGTTTTATCGTTTTTCCAGAGAAAATGATATGGTTTCCACTTGTCCACAAATTGATGCAGCTCTGGTTTCACGTTACGAATACAGCTCGATAGGAGGGAAAGTGTTTTAACAACTTCCTTGTTGTCCATAACGTAGCTGTAGAAGCTTTTGGTCATGTGTAATATTCGGGGTTTCTCCTCTGATTGCAGTCGATACATTTTGCGTCGACGAGATTTGTCATCTAAAGCAGCGGCATTTGCTTTAGCTAGCTTCGCAGCAGTTGCTGCCGAAGCAAGTGCTGCAGCCGAAGGCCTCGGCTTTTCCTCGATATCCTTCCCAGTGTTCCATTGGGCGACACCTTTAGAAACACCTGTAATTTGCTTACCGGCTATAGTCAGCGCCTCCTGCAGCTCTTCTAAATTTGGTCTGATGGTTATATTTGGGATCATAAGCAGCGATTGCAGAATAAAAATCGGTTTTCTTGGACAATCTTCACCTTCTACCTCGATGAAACGTCGTCGCAGACAATCCAGTGAAGTTCGCGTGACGCGTATAAGAACATCAATAACTTTACGACTGTAGTATCGCCGCATCTCTGAAACGGCATTGAATACCATGTCCTGCATTCCCTTCGGTAAACCACCCCCATGATGCGACAGCAACTGTAGAGGATTTTCAAAACAGGACCAAAGAATACTCCAATCCTGCTGTTGACCCGTTCCATCGTCGTTATCTGCCTCTGGAGTCGGAGAAGACTTCTCCGACGGCTTCTTATCCTCGTCGACGAAAAAATCGTTCTCTGCCCCCACCATACGTTTGAATATCTGGGACGCTCGATGAACTAAATCCAACACCTCTTCGACCGCTTCCTCAACCATTTGACTCTTCCGGTTCAGTTCAGTAGCCGCCTGGCGACAGGTTTCCTCTGTATACTCTAGGAATTCATCCACGGACCACATGTCGTCGTCTTGCGGCAACGATTGGAGCTGGACATCCTGCATGGACGTGAGAACGTGCAGAATGCGATTCGAGTAAATATCATGAACGCGGGCAACCAAAACGTCGAATGTTTCAATAGCTTCCTTGCAATTATCGTAAAATTCCATCCACCTAGGGCTAGTCCACTGAAGCATGAAAAATCAGATGAGAAATATAGAATACTTTTGGGGCCTCTTGAGGGTTACAAAGAAAAACAGCGCTGTTATTTGGCCTCGAAAAAATTATGCTCGGTGTAGACTTCTAATGATTTAAAAAGGACTGTCATATTAGTCTTAGGCCGATTAACTCACATTTCAAAAACTAATAGGAGCCACCGAATGTGACCAAGTTCGTCGTAAAATCATTATTCAAAACAAACTGGATCAGTAACGGAAACGATGCTGAATGCGGCTTAATCTTACGTCGTTTTTGTCTCGTTACAGAGTAAACAATAATGAGAATCAATAATACGGAAGAGAAATAAACCGTCTGTACAGTACATTACCTTTTATGATAGCATTTATGATAATTTTGAGCGTGACAAACTTACATTGATGGATTTGAGTCCAGGTTTCATCATAGCCGTTAACCGCACCAACTGAGGAAGCAACAACGGTCTTACTTCCAATTTAACTTTCTTAATTGTGTTCAAAAACATTTTTATAAGACTCTGCAAAATAAGACCTCAGATAGTGTTCTGTTCGAACGGCAAACGCTTATAACGTATGTGTTAAAAAATGGACTAATGGGAAAAAAAGGAATGGACTTTGGAGAATCCACCTCCTATGCACCGCCAATCGTAGCAACCCTGGTTTATGCAGAATAAATTTGACAGTGTTATAAGATGATTTGAAGCAACCATGGCGAAAACAAGTAACTACGACCGATGCTTCGTTCGCACTGTAGCTCCAGCCCAGAGCGAAGAAGTTGGACATCGTAGGGCATTCCGTGTCCGCCGAATATAGCCGATCCGTCATTTAAAATATCCTCTGCCTTCTGGAGAAAGGCGAAAGCGTCGAACCGAAGCCTGGTTCGGCCCGCCCGACGGTGCTGAACGACCGTAAAATGCAGCACAAGTGGAAGAGGAAGATCGAGTGCAAGGTGGCTTCATCGTTTCGCGCCTTATGCCGGGAGATCGGAGCAACCGGCCAAACTGGAGATAAGTGAAAGTGATAGCCATACGAAAACCCAACCTGCCGGCTTGCGATCACAATTCGTATAGGCTGATTGCAATGTTATCCTGTATTCGTAAATTGTAAAGACGCCCGATAAAGCCGAAAGAGTGTGGTCTCTATTTTTCTTGATATCAAATGGGCATTTGACTCAGTTCCCATAGAAATTCTCTCAAAGAAGCTTCATGATCGTGAACTTTCACCAATTCTGAATAATTTCCTATACAATTTATTGTCAGAGAAGCACATGATTTTCTCTCATAGCATCTCGAAATCTTCGAGTTACAGTATTATGGACTTACCGCAGGGCTCCTGTCTAAACCCCCTCTTGTATAGTTTTTACGTCAATGATATGGATGAATGTCTAACTAGAGACTGCACGCTGAAACAACTTGCAAACGATGGAGTTATTTCCATCACTGGTACTAATCCCGTCGTCCTACAAAAGTCATTGCAAGATACCCTGAACAATCTGTGCCCATGTGAACATCTCAAGCTGGGTATCGAATTCTCTACGGAGAAACCCGAAATGGTCATTTTTTCTAGGAAGCATGAACCTGCCCGATTTCAGCTTCAATTATCCGGCGAAACGATTAAGCACTCTATGTTTTTCAAATACCTTGGAGTATATTTTGACTCTAAATGTACCTCCGGAATACACATAGCGTATTTGAAACAGAGATGCTAGCAAAGAATCAATTTTCTTCAAACAATAACCAGAACATGGTGGGGTGCCCATCCAGAAGACCACATTAAGCTGTACAAAACAACGATATTATCGGTGTTAGAATATGGTAGTTTTTGCTTCTAATCAGCTGCCAGGTTTCATATTCTCAAGCTGGAGAGGATACAATATTGCTGTTTGCGTATAGCCATGGGGTGTTTGCGCTCGACACATACGAAAAGTCTCGAAGTTTTGGCAGGAGTACCCCCGCTTACTCTTCGGTTCTCAGAACTATCTTACAGTTTTTTCATCCATTGCTAGATCATGAATCCATTGGCGATTGATAACTTCGAAAATCTCCTCCAACTAACTCCTCAGGCAAGGTTTATGTCTGTATTCCATGAGTACCTTACCCATGAAGTGCACCCTTCTCCGGACATCACCAACCAAGTTTGCTCCGGTACTTTAGCTATTCATCCAATATTGATCTGTCCATGCGTCAAAAAGTCCATGGATTCCCAGATCATCTACTCTCCGATATAGTTCCGCCGATTTTTCCCCAAAATATCGTAAAGTTAGATCTGATAGAATGTTCGTCACAGACGGTTCATTCATAAATGGGTCCACTGACTTCGGCATCTTCAATGAAAACTCCAGTGCCTCCTCCAAACTCAGAGATCCTTGTTCCGTGTATGTCGCTGGAATGGGTGCGATATACTACGCACTAGGGATCATTGAAACATCGATTATTATTTTATTTTTTCAGACAGTCTCAGCTCAATAGAGGCAATCCGATCAATGAAAGTTGATAAACACTCATCTTATTTCCTAACAAGAATAAGACAACTATTGAGTGTTTTGGTCGAAAAATTATTCAAGATTACCTTAGCATGGGTTACCTCCCATTGCTCGATTCCGGGAAAGAGAAAGCGGACTCGCTAGCTAAGGTAGGCGCTTCAGAAGGCACACTTTTCGAAAGGCAAATTGCTTATAATGAATCTTTCCACATTCCTCGTCATCACACACTCGTAAGTTGGTAGCGCATGTGGAGTGAAGATGAGTTCGGTCGTTTGTTACACTCGATTATCCCTAAGGTCTCGACGAGTGCATGGTTCAAGGAATTAAATGTAGGTCGTGTTTTCATTCGCGTGATATCTCGGCTTATGTTCTATCACTACAACCTAAACGCAAATCTTTATCGCATTGGGCTCGCAGCGAGCAATCTTTGTGATTGTGGCGATGGCTACCACGACATCGAGTCGTGGCAATATATACACATATTCTTTATAGGTACAAACGACACGGGTCGAAGGTTGTGCAGGCCACTGATCATTCACCACGAGCTGAGGGTTGTACCGCTCATGACAACTCGATAGGAGCTGAAGATTGTGCCGGCCAGTGACCATTCTACCCTGGATTCCTGAAGTCAAGAGATACCACCACGCTAGATATGGGGTACAGACTAGAGGGCGTTGCTGATTAATGGTCATCCCATCCCGTGTCGGGCACACGTACAGAGTGTTGGAGACTACAATATCCCAATTATGACAGTAAATTGTAATACTAACGTCAAGCCAACCGATCGGTTACATATTACTAACATAGTTAATAATAAATATTGTCGAAATATTGAACTCCCGGCCCCGTCAGGCTAACGCTATATGAGCCTTCTTCTTCTGTAGGAGCATTGTACCACTGCGACCATTATTGTGGCCTTAACAAAAATATGAGCCTTAACAAAAATATATATTTAAAAAGAAAAAATTAAGAAGTATCACTCGAAGAAGGATGTGATTTTTTCATCGGACCTGGCCTCGTTCCATTATGCCAATAGATCACAGGAGAGGATGGACCGGCTAAAGGCAAACGTTATACCAAAAACCGACAACCCTCGCAATGTCCCCAAGCTGCGACCGATAGAAATTTTTGGGCGAATCTCTACTATTCACCTATTCAGCAAGGCCACAAAAGAGCTGAAGAACATGCCGATATGCACCTTTTCATCGACCATGGCTAATATATCGGGGTGTCGCAGCATTTTTAAAAAAGGCTCAATAAACGTAGGATTTAGGGAAAATTTGTTCCATTGAATTATCTATTGAAGTTTTTTCTTCATCGCCATCCGAAATTAGTCCATTTTTCAATGCATACGTTGTATCAATTTCAGTAATACTTACATTGAGCGAGTCCTGAATCGTCCCGAAATGGCTCTGTTTGCAGAGCAACGTAGCGGCTACAATCGGTAGATCAATTTTCATTTTCGCCATACACTTACTCTCCCGAATGAGCAACGGAATCGTGGGGTGCAAATTAACTACCAATCGATCGCCCTGCAACGCCAGAATCGGCTGCACTAGACAGGCGTCCGCCACACCCACGTCTTGGCTGAGCCAGATATGTGTCATCTCCTGCTCGTACTCCGCCAGAATTACCTTCGCTGAATTGTATCGATTTTCGATATCTTTCGTTGACGGTAGCGATGCAAGTACGGGATGCGTAGTAACGGTAGTTACAAGCTCATTCAGGTGGTATCCCAGCGAACGACACCACTTTATGCGTCCCGCTATCGGTGGGAAATTACGTGGGAGCGGTGGGTCATCACGCTGCTTACGAAAGAGCTTCAAAATGCGATCGATCTCCTTCTCACAGTACTTGGAAACCCGCTGATACTTCTCGTCCATCGTGCTGAGGGGTATCTTTTCACTGACCTTTTCGAAGCGGACCAAGAAACGGATTCCTTGTGGCGTTTCCCAAACGCTGTCGAAGTTGTGTTCAATCATCGATGCGATAGTCTCCTTCAGAGTGTCGGTTTTTTGCATAAACACCTGAAAGTCGTGATTGAAGTCCAGATTTCGCTGATCGAGATAATCGTATTTTTTCATTATGATTTCAACACGTGCTTCGTCGAAAGTGTTCATGGCATCCTCAAGAGATTCACCCAGGAGGAGACCCTCTAAACGTCTCTCGAACAAATGGTTGTAGTCATCAATCAAGCTAAACATGGAAATAATCTTGGACAAACGGTCGCAAAATGTATCAAACTTTCCGAATACGTAGTTCTCAGAGAAGGCAAAGGGTATTTGATCTGGAAGGAACGGCTGCGACTTAACGGCGTGATAGGTTTCTCTATAGATGTGATTTAGTTTCAAGCAGTTGGTGAGTTTAGTGCGAACTAGGTCCCGATCCTGAGTCCAGATCGTTTCTTTGCCTCTACATGTAATGTAAGATTTACAGGTTTCAATCATCTGGTTGGTAATTTTTACCATCAGCGTGGACGTGCGCTCAGAAGTGTTGTAGAATTGTGACACACTGTATATCAACCGAACGGTTTGGAGGAGGCTCACAATTGACTCCTTCATGTTTACTGGATCGTCCAGATAAAGTGAGTGGCAACAAGCTTCCATGGCTTGGATAAATTTGGAGTTATCGCGCGCTTCATTGTAGCAAAATGTAATCTTCTTATCGGTCTCTTTCCATTGCTTCAACACTTTTGAGCCCGACTGCGATAAGCAGTACAACGTCCACTGGACTTCACGTTCCTGCAGGTGCGACAGCAACTGAGAAAATTGAGCTCCGCGGCGCTTCCAATATTCCAGTTCATCCTGTGGTCCGCTCGAATCATTCTCCCGCCGGAGTTGTTCACTTTCCATCAAAATCTTAGCGATACCCTTGATCCAGTTGTTGACTCGCTCCTCCAGCTCGGCGCACACCGAAGCGCTCTTGGATAGCTCACGGACTTCCGCCAGCGTATCAACGCGGCAGACAATTGTCTTCCCATCATCAAACACGTTAAAATGATTGCAAACTTGCTCGCAAACGCGCAGGGCGCTGCAGAATGAGCGCAATCCAGGCAGTAGCTGCGATTTCACCAGATTGCAACTCATCTCCTCATCTTCGGATTCGATGTTGGGATAAGCCAGTGCTTGCATAAATACATACTCCACAATTCGCTCTATGGAAGTCACCAGACCAACACGATTTGCGTCTATATAGCCACAGTATCTGACGAGATAGGAACCGAGAAAGATAAGGGTAAAACAACACATATTTAGAATTTTTCTAATGATCAAACTAATATAGCTTCGTAATCATTCAAAATGCAAACAATTGGCGGCAAATTATACTAGTAAAATCCTTCATAAAATATATATAAAATTGTTTAAGAGTGAAATGCTTGATTTTAATAAATTATTGAAAGAACTTGTCATTGAAAATAATATCCATCGTTATATGATACTAGCTGACCTGGCTAACTTCGTCCCGCCTAAAAATTTATTTTTCGTTATCACATCCGCGTTCATGGGTCCAATCGCAGAACTGTTCATTGATTGATCTTCTAATCTACCCTTTGAAATTATTTTATAAAATTTCAGTCCTTCTACCAAAACTCTACATTATAGTATCAGATTATTTTGAGACACAATTCTCGTGCAAGATATTTCATACACTTGCAAATAACATGTTCCTCCGTTACATGGAATAAATGATTGGTACTGGGGATTGCATTACCGTGCCAAAATTTCAATAACCGGTTATTCGGTAATGAAAATTTCCTTACCGGTAAAACCGGTAAATTACCGGTGAAAACATACTTTAAAATAAACCATTTTCTTGAAAAAAACGGCTTTTATTTATAAAGATAAGTTTACAAAAAAAACATTTTGCAAGTTTTTGCTGGTTAAAGTAATACTTAACACGTTGAGCTCCGAATTTTTCTTGCTACGCTTTACATTCATCCCGCATTAGTGCCCTAATCGCATTAGTTCCCGCATTAGTGCCCCAGTATCGCACAATATCAGTGTCGGTCTTCGCTCTCAGAGATAAAAATAAAGAGATAAATTGTATAAAAAGAGAATAATCAGAAAATCGACTAGAAAGTAGTCACATATCGTAAAACATCCGAAAAAAAACAAGTTTTTATTATATATTCTTATTGGGTAACTATCAGTCCCAGTAGTCAACGTTTTTCTAACGAAAAGCTCAACGTCAGTCCATAGGGACTGACACGGGGCTTAACGTGTTAAGGACTAGTGGCGTCGACTGAGGGAGAGAGGGGGTCGGGGGAGGGGTGGACCCGGGTACACGATTTTAGGGGTGCAGAATGAACCGAATTTATATGAAGAAATGGGTTAAATACGATTGATTCCTTTTCTAGTGGGAGTTTGGGTGCAATTCAACTCTTCCGGCCCGAGTGCGAAAGCATCACTCGACGTCACTGTTAAGGGCACAGAGAATGTGAAATTTGTCGTCTCGGATCAGATCGGATCTCATTAACAAAGTTTCCAGAAAAGGAAAAACGCCCGTTCAGAGTCCAATTATGATGGGCATACAGTACGAAGAACATCGAAGAGTATCGTTTTTCCTTGATGCTCAATTGTTCTGCAGGTTTCGCATCGTCCAGTGTTGTCCAGCTACTGAATCAATATCATCATGGTCAAATTTGATCAAGTCAAGAACAACTTAAAATATCTGTTTGATCACTTCAATCCGTGACGCTGTTCGTCGCTGAAGCTAATCCTGGGACTCGTTTTCGGACCGGGTAGCGATTTTTGAACTGAAGCTCGGAGATCGTAGAATCGGCGCATTACTGCCAGTTGCATTTTATCGATCTTATTTGATTCTCGAATAATATTACGAAGCGGCATAAAGGCAAATATTATTTATGGTATAAAGATAAAAAATACCGAAATTACCGGTTATTGATTGTAAAATTACCGGTAATTCGGAAACGGAAAATGACTCGGTATTACCGGTAAAACCGGTAACGGTGAAACTGGTTAAAAATCCCTAATTGGTACAGAAAATATGATAGAATGAAGACAGCCCTAATTGGAAGAATCCTTCCTCGAGTTTTTCTCTTATCAACACATTCGGCGATCCATTTTCGTTTATATAGATAGAAGACGATATAGAAGTGCGTTTTACCACATTTTTATGTTGTCCACTTCCACCTTCGAACGAAGATCAATTTCGTTACCGCAAACATCAAATGAACTAATAACGCTTGTTAATATGTAATTGTAGAACACATGCGAATTTAATTTTTCGTATTTTCCCATTTTCCTTCAGAGTTTTCCGAAAATTTTTAATTGTCATGTTTGGTTGGAATATGTGTATTACTTTTATGGAACCCCCTCTCCATTCCAGAGAAGAGAGAAGCGAGGGAGGCAGCTTTCGAGGCTACTGTTCTTCACCGCTCAGCACCCGCCCATGTTCCGGGAGAAGTAAGGAAGCAGAAACTTTCAAAGTTTGCCAAAAAATACATGATTTGGCAAGCGATCCGCTCATGTGGCAAAAGGCGTGCGCCGTTTGTGACTACCATCAGATAGGAAATTTAATTCGCCTGAGACCTCGTTTCAGCTTGGTTCCCGTGAATGTTGTATGCAACACAAAATTGGATGCAATAAGGCCATCATTAAGGTCTGATTTCGAAAAACATCAAGCTGTTGTAAAACAAAGTCGGTTCCACTGTTGCGAATCAATCGAATCAATTTCCCTAAATTTGACAGAATTTATTGTAAACTGTTGTTCAACTTATAAAGTCATACAAATACGTTCATTTTTTTCCGCAGAACTTCAGTTCTCCTTACACTGATTCTCTCTTACAACAGTTTTATAGGTCTCCTTCAAGTTCCGCTTGAAGATTGTCAAAAATTTCTCGTTTGGGGGGAGCTTTAAGATAATGAGAGAGTCCCCATTTGCTATGAAAATGTCGCTTTTCAAGTCACTGATACATAAAGCCAAACCAGATATTTCTTAGCGAACTTAAACAGTATGCGAGAAAATCACCTTACAATTTTCGGTTGTCGTATAGAACTCCTACCCAGAAAGCTATGTGGAGTCTCGACATAAGTTTCGTCGTACCTCACCACGTAATCGAACTTCATCAGCATCGTCATGTACAGCATCCGGGATCGTATTTAGGCCATTTTGTTTTGTTAATCGTCGCAATTTGGAATCACTACCTTCACATGAGTTGACAGTCCAGATCGGGTTTTAGCTCGATGCACGGTTGTAGACGACGCTCCCAGTTTGTTTGCGACATCTCAATGCGTCGGCTGTTTCAGTTTCTCTGTCAGTTTCATTTTTGCTGCCGTGATGAACGGACATGCAAAATCGGTGGCTTGTGAATGCACCCAAGGGGTAAAATATGATTTCGCACACATTTGGACAGTTAACTAGGTGTTCCCGTGATGAATTTTTATATCACGGAAAAGACATTTCGGAGACTAGGATTGAATAAGGTTGTCTAGATGGTTTGAGTGTCGAACATCAAAAAGAGATCCCAAACCGTTTTAGGATCAAATGAAAGAGTTTGTGTTTTGTTGAGAAAGCAAAATAAAAAAGCCATGTCCATAGGGTTTGTAGACAACTCTTTGGGCTTATGAGTACAACATCATTTTGCTAAGAATCAACAGTATGTGACATTTTTCGAACTGTTTAATCTGTTTACTCGTTTTTCGCAGTTTTAACTGATCGCTGAGAAATGTTTCTGAGCTTCACAGGTGTGTTGTTGAAAGATTGTCGTAAACTCGATGGAGTGCTCATTATAGTGCTGTTAAACCAATTTATGGGCTGATCACAGCCACTGGACTATTCTGCGTCTCAAATGCTGGATCATGTGCACGGTCCCTCCTACCAGAATTTTATGATTTCATACTTCTGTGTTATCTGTACTTCTGATGCGTTGTACTACATGAAGTAAATCTAACGTAGAATATTTTGCAAACCAAAGGACCATCTCTGAGTAATGTTATTATTAAGCTCAATGCACTATAATTTTCTTCGCTGTTGGCCATTTTCATCGGGAATAACAAGAACCGTCAAAATCGTCTAACGAAAAAGACGAACATTTTAGAGCAATTCAAGCTCGACATATTTTATGAATATCTGACAGCGAACTGAAAAAATCGATTTGGCAACTATGAAGTTTCGGAAAGGCAATTTTTGCTAGATATTCCATGAAATTGATTTGAGTCATATTTCGACATCCATATATAAACCATATTTTATTTACATTTTTGTTTTGTAACTGTCGGTTCCAGTGACCAACGCGTGAAGACTTTGTGATTTCTTGTTCGTCCTATCTAATCCTATAATAAATACGTTTCTTGTTTAAATAAGTTTGATTTTTCATTCGAAAACAAAAACCCAGTATTATGGAGGGATGACACTCTAGTAACCCGCCCCGGGTATCACCCGGTCACGCTACGCCACTGCCCTGACTCAACAATTTTGCTAATAATTTCTAGTACTTCCGCTAAACCTTCACGTGTAGTAGAACGCCGTATTTCCAGTGAGCTTTTTCATATAAAATCGACGAAAAATTTTATGTTTTCAGTGCTTCAAAAAAGAAAAAAAATTGACCTGTGCGAAAAGTGAGTCAAATATTATTTTAGATGACGGAAAAATTGAGAAATTGAGCAATTTTTCTATTCATATGGTCGAATCTCAATTATGCCAGAGTTATTGAACTTTTGTTGAGTCCATTTATTTGTCTTAAACTAATACTATGCCACAATCTTGATCCAATTATTGTTCTCTAATTCAAAGAGTGCGCAACTGAGAAAGATCCAGCTTTCATTGAAAAGAAAAGATAAGAACACACTGTAAAATTTCTGTGTGTTTACATGTTTTTGACGTGTTCGAAATAAAATTACAGCGGAAGCAAGATAAATAACAGTTTGGTGTTTAAGAACGAATTATAGAGCGATTAGAGAACTTTAATTTGGTAGATGAAAATAATTATGTTTATCACGCATTTTTGCGAGAAAGTTAATAAAAACAATACCAAAAACACAAACTATTAAGTTTACTTCAAAAATTGTACCCATTATTCCACTAACTTAAATAATCCACATAAATATATTTTTATTTTAATATATTTTATACTTATATATTTTTTTTATTTTTTTACAAATTTTACAATTTTAGAATTTTATATTTTTTATGCTAAAGGGCCTGGCCGGGTAAGGGAGTAAAAAGTGCCCCCAAACCAAATCACCAGCTGTATGGCAAATATTGTATAGGATATTAAATAAGAAATTTTGGCGGTTTATTTGAACCCCTATGTGGTTTCACATAGGATTTATAGTGAAAAACGTAATTTTTGTTTTATTTCAAGCCATGCTTAAAACCTTCGAGATAAAAATTTGAAAAAAAAACTGAATGTGCATCTTACCACGGTGTATCAAGAAAAATTATTAAAAACAAAATTCATCAAAAATTGAAGTACTAAAAAAAATATTGAAATTTAGAAAAAAAAATTGTGATTTAGAGATTTAGTACTACTCTAATTCATATTCAAATGTGTTCCCACGGCTTTTCTAGACATGTGTGTTTTTTTTCAGTGTTGCGCGATACGAAAAATATTTTATGTTTCCAAAGGGACTGGCTGGATAAGGGAATAAAAAGTGCACCCAAACCAAATCACCAGCTGTATGAAAAATATTGTATAGGGTACTAAATAAAACATTTTGGCAGTAGTACCATATATTTGAGTCCTTATATGGTACACCATAGAATCTATGGTGAAAAATGCACTTTTTCGTTTTTTTAACGCCGTTCTCAATAGCTTTGAGACAAAAATATGAAAAAATACTGAAAGTACTTCTTACTAAGGTGTATCGATATATATCTTCAAACTATTTTTTCATCAAAAAATCTAATATTAAAAAAAATGAAATACGCAGTCCAAAAAAAATTTATATATGTTCTGGCATTTCGAAATTTCGAATAAAAAATATAACTTTGAGACCCACTTCTGCTCTAATTTTTATTTAAATGCGTTCGTATGTGTCTTTTTTTCTACATGTGGCGTAATTTTTCCTGAATTTTTAAGAGCATTGCGAGACACAAAAATATTTATCTTTATCGTGTGCATTATTATTTTTATTTTCTTGAAATCTATTGTTTTATTGTATTCGTGGTTTTCAATTGTAAGATTGAAATGAAAAAATAAAAATAATTCGGATTTTTTCAAGTGTTCTTCTCATTAATCCAAATGATCTTTCCACAAGAACTTTTTTTTTCTCACAGAGCTCTATCGTACTGCTGGCTCCTATGAATTTGGTAAACCATCTAAATCCAATGTAAAGAAAATCTCATATATTTTAAGATACGAGAAAAAAAAACCTTTGCATAGCTTTGTACCGCGAAAAACACTCAAAAAATTCTGAAAAAAATCACATATACCTAAAATAGACGTAGGAAGAAACTTGAATACAAACTAGAGTAGTACTGAATCTAAAAAAAAAAATCAAATTTAATTTAAAATTAAACTAAAAATTTATGAAAATTTTTTTAGTATTTGATTTTTTGATGAAAAAATTGTTTGAAAATTTTGATCGATACACGTTAGTAAGATGTACTTTCAGAATTTTTTTCCATATTTTTGTCTTAAAGCTATTGAGAATGGTGTGGGAAAAACGAAAAGGTGCATTTTTCACCATAGAGCCTATGGTATACCATATAAGAACTCAATATATGGTACTACTGCCAAGATGTTTTATTTAGTACATTATACAATATTTTCCATACAGCTGGTGATTTGGTTTGGGGGAATTTTTACTCCTTTACCCAGCCAGACCCTTATGAAATATAAAAAAAAATTTTGAGCCGCGCAACACTAAAAAAAATCTGAAAAAAATCACACATATCTAGAAAAGCCGTAGGAACACATTTAAATATGAATTAGAGTAGTACTGAATCTCTAAATCACAAAACATTTTTTTCAAAATTTCAATATTTTTTTTAGTACTTCAATTTTTGATGATTTTTTTTTTTGATAATTTTTCTTGATACACCGTAGTAAAATGCACATTTAGTATTATTTCAAATTCTTATTTGGAAGCTTTTGAGGATGGCGTGAAATAAACGAAAAAGTAAGTTTTTGACTATAGATCCTATGTTAAACCACATAGGGGTTCGAACGAACCGTCAAAAATTCTTATTTTATATCCTATACAATATTTACCATACAACTAGTGATTTGGTTTGGGAGCACTTTTTACTCCCTTACCCGGCCCAGGCCCTTTTCTCATCTTTCATTTGAATATCTAGATATGTATCTGTAATCTTAAGTAACCAAATCCTATATCCAAACCACTCTTTACATATTTTATACGATGGAGTATAATCACCATAATCGTCTCCTAATAATTCATGAACTTCTGTAACACTTTTTTAATCAAAGTACCACCAAAGCACGTGTTCAGAACACACTTTTTCGAGTTCCATTTTCAAAGGCAAAATAATATTGGTCACGTAAATAATTGTGTATGCTGACTTCGAGGAATCAAGAAATGTCAACACTAAAAAAATACCAGATGCGTCAAATTCAAACGTTCATTTCATTTTTCACTCAACAAATTTTCATATAAGCAATAATACTATACCACAATCGTGATCTAATATCTGTTCTCACTCCGATTCGAGTAATATCGAAATTATTTCATCTCACAGAAATTAAAATAACCGATATCGAGGATGACGAACGGACTGGATATATATGATCGGAATCAGGTGGTTCTGGCGTGCTATTGCGCAAGAGGGACATAGCCAATCCCAAGGCGGACACATGCTGCGAATTCCAATCAACACGATAAACATTGCAAACTATTCTGGAGTTTATGGAAAACTCCAACCCACTTGCTTGTGCTGTCCAATTTGACCGCTGTCATCGACCGTCAGATATCAAGTATCACGTTTCAAATGGTTTGCAAATCAAGCGAATCTCGCGGCCCGAATTCCATAGCCAAAGAGTGAGATAAGCGGGTGAGTGGAAAGCATAAATGATATCACAAGACGTCAACCCCTAGATCAGGTTTGCAGCAAATTTTCCGCGCCATTTTCTATCTCATCAAACCGAGAAGCTCAAGGTAGCGAATAAAAACTAATTTTTATGCAAATTTGATTGTGTCAATATGTTTTACCTCTTGCCATTGATAGACGTGCTAATCTCACGCGAAAGGATTAGATTATCGAAGAGTGCACCCTTGTCCCATTATTTCCCCCACTGTTGACACCTAATGCGCCTTCGTTACAGTAGTTGTTATTTTTAGTGACTCCTTCTGATTGAAATTTTCACCTTCGCTCCCAACTACCAATGACGCTCATTCGACAAAATAGTATGAAAGTTCGCGTGGGTAAATTAATGACCAATATAATGACTGTTACTCGTTTGCAGGTTCTATCTTCGTTTTTTACGGAACGATACACATGATTCAAATTAATAGTACATTAAGGAGTTATTAACAGACAAGGAAAATACCGACATTTTATTTTTATTTAGACATTTCTAGCCAAAATGTTTTGGCAAAGTTTCATTGAAATCGAAACCACTCGAATTCGACCAATCCTTCTCGAGACGAAAAAATGCCCAGCTCGAAAATAACATTCTGTTACATCTACTCATCCATGCTTGCAACCTAGTCCAAATCGTTCAATTTTATCAATGATCTTGAGAAACAGTGGATTTCAATAGGCGAACCAGCCCAGGAGGCTGAAAGCCTCTCAAGTGAATACAAAATATGAATTTCTACAAACTGATGTAATCTAGAGACACTCATGCAACCGATAAATGATTTTTTGTGAAAATTTTGCAAATATGAAGGTGGGAGAAACATAAATAAATAAACGAAAATAAATTTTTCTTTGACAATAAATTAGTATGATAGTAGTAGTGATACCAGCATCTATTATTAACAATAAACTGTTATAAAATTATCTGATAATCTAGAACTGTATGAAAATAACATGTTGAAATCACTATGGATTTATGCCAATTGTTTACATTTTGAATGCTCGCGGGCAACACACTTTCTTCTTAAAAAGATAAATGTTTTTCATCATAGACGGTCAACCTAACCTCAATTCACTATACTCACAAATCCTTATGGAAGCCCTCCTCGGGTAACTGTTTTTGGATGTTAATACGAAACATGTAAATACAAATACCGGTGAAGGCGCAACTCCACCCATCGGTAATGAACAGCTTGTGCGGCTTGTGTAAAGCACTCCCCGAGGCTCCCGAAGGAGTTTTAGAAGAGCTCGACGCTCCCGCCCTGGATGGACCTGGTTTATTGAGATCTCGTTCGGTCGGCTGTTCCACTTCGTCCACTTCCTGATAGAACCACATCAGCTTATTGCGCATGTTTGGAAGAAATAGCTGATTGATCTCGTCCAACTGTGATGAGAACAAAATTCTCAAGTTATAAGTAAACCACAAATAAAGCCTATCTAACGTCCTAAAAATGTCCTAAAATTCCGCCTCGTAACACCCTGAATAAAAACTGTACTGACCATATTTCCTTCGAAGATGTGATCCATGATTTGATGGCGCGGAAGTCCAGTGGCGTCCATTAGTAGCTGGAAGGTGAACTCCAGCCGAGGATCCATCTCGCCACGACGCGCCTTCCGCTCGCATTCTTCTCGGCGGCGCTGCGTTTCGGGTGATTCGGTCATGATGTACACGGGATAAGTATATTACCGAATCCGGATGACAACCGCGTTCCCGTGTTCAAAAAATCAATGTATATGGTATTGTTCAAGAATCAAAAATGTGGAGTTGTGAATGTTCGCACACGGTATGCAAAAAAGAAAGGGAAGAGTTCAAAAATATTTTTACGTCCTGGTGTACACTAGTTTGTGTCTCTTGGTCTGCAGCGAGTGTTTTTGGTGTTATCCATTAAATTTTATTTTCTATGATACACTGTTATACACTTTACGATCAGTTTCGACAGTTTTTTTTTATCAAATAAACTACGTCAGCTATTCACATGCGCTCAAAGAATGCTTGTAGCCGTGGTAGTTTTTAGCTGAAATAAATTATTTCTCGATAAAAAATGAAATTCAAAATGATGCAAAATATTCAACTATTGTTGCAAAAAAAAAACTCATGCAAAAACTATTCTTCTAGTTCATAGTTTATCACTGATAAAACTTCTTTCTAAATATTCGTTCTGAAAGGGAGAATTATGAGAGGAACCGAGATTAAGAATGTGCACTATTAGAGACTACATTTTGAACAAACAAAACAAAAGCAAAAACGCATTCAAACATTCAGTCTATGTTCAGAGCCATTCATAAAACAACGAAACGCCGTATTATTTTGAAAGAAATATAATCGATATGGAAGCATTTAGCATATCCAAATGCAGCGTTTGTAAGAATTTTTATTGATCTATCAAAATGTATTCTAAATATAACTCAAACAAAGTCAAACATAAACAAGAGGTCATGTTTTTGCGTATTGGAAAAATGCTAAATTATGCAATCAGTGTCAAAATATACAGTGCGCTTATCAAAAACTTTTTTGGTATTATGTGACAGGGGATTTTTGGTATATCTATATCAAAGATTACTTCACTTCACACGGGTTATATGGGTGATTTTTTACACTTCTCGCAAACAATTGCGTAAATAGGCAGAGAATTAACCTTGAATTACGAACCTGCAGCAGATCTTCTTCGGAGATCTCCTCTTCCTGTTCCTCTTCTTCTTCAGTTTCATGATCATGCTCTTGTGTGGGTTCATGTTCATGTTCCTGTTCATGATCATGTTCGTGTTCCTCTTCGTGATCAATGTCGCCGTCCTGCTCGTCGTCATTCTTATTTTCAGTGTCGAACTCACCAGCAGCTTCTTCTACCGTTATTTCCGGTGGTCCAGTAGCTTCAGTCTCATTCTGAGCTGATGGATGTTCGTCCGGTTGATTATCAGCCGGATCTTCCTGGTCTATATGGGTGTTGTATGGTAAATATGACCAAAATATAAAATCATAGAACCTTTTTCCCGACTCACCAGCCTCAATTTTGTAAATTCGGATATTTTAAAACAAGGCACACAAAGTTCGTCTTTCGTCAACGACAGTCAGAGCAGAAGTGAAAAATCGATGTAGAGCTCAACAAATTATATCATTTCCATGGCGGATCATTTCATAACATGGCGACCAGTGATCAACTCAGTACGAACATTTTTGATCATGTGTCTACTTCGCAGGTCCAAAGCCGAATTACCCAGGTAAATGATCAACAACTTTGACAGCTGAATCAATAACATACTAGGATACAACTCGTTACCAAATGATAAGGATACAACGAGTGGTACGCGCCTGTGTCAACTTATTGATCAAACAATTTATTAATGTTGCTCAAGGTAATGTCCAGAAAAATCAACTGCGCATTAGAAATCTGTTCAGACTGACATTCCAATGTTGTTTGATACAAATCCGAACTGCACAACGATCACATTACGCATGTACAAACATTCGAATTTGACAATTTAATCAACAACTACCGGTAACAGTCAATCGTGAGGGGGTGTCATGACAACAAATCAAAACCTGTTTGGCTTCCCAGCTGCTTACCTGTTGCTGTTGTGTCATTCAATTCGGCCCAATACTGTTTTTGGCAACAAATATGCACAGGTGGTTAAAAACGAAAACATTCATACTACAATATAGAGTAAGATCGCCGGTAACTATCAACAGGTGAATATGGATGGTTGAAGATAGATTTTCCCCTGCGCGCTTCTAACCAGAAAGTTATTAGGAATATAAATGAAAACACGTATTGTGACTAGAAGCGCGGCCGTGACCCGATTGCAATTGAACTTCAACAGATACTTGTTGCATTGCAACGGCTAGACCTTGCACTGGAAAAATAACACAGGCTAAAATGAGGTTTTTTTTTGTTGAAATGAATATGAAATATGAAAGTTCAAAAAACAACCATTACGAGTTGACTTCAGGGTTGCCATAAAAAAATCTGTGTTTTTGGTCTCAAAAAATCTTTCTATCTGTGTTTTGACGTAGGACTACGTCTTTCATTTCTATACCGGGGTGTAAAATCAAAGTTTCGGAAACGAAAGCGTTACGCCGGAGACCGAGATTTTGAGCGTTAATAGCTCCTAAACAACTGAACGAAATGGTATGATAAACACTTCATTCGAAAGATAAAATGTCTACGCGTTATATACTTGTTACTTTTTGATCCAAAAACTTGTTTCAACAGTCTTAAAATTGCTTTCAAAACAGGCTATTGAAATCACCAATCGGTATATAAGCGAGCGCCGCTCGGAAATCCACTCAGTATAATTGAACAGCGATTGGAGCATGTTGTCGCTGTTGTGGTGAAGCTCTTCGTTTATCATGAAAGCGCGGATGAACGGTGTCACCAAGAGCCTGTTTGTGCACCTTAGGCCAGAAGGGAATCCATCAGGAGGAGAGTGATGCCACAAACGGTTCCCCGGGAAGAGATCGGAGCAGCCGCCACACACACGCATACACGCGCGAAATTTTTTTTCGTTTGGATGCCATCCAGCATCGAGAAGATTCCGGAAGAATATTATCGTTGCTGAAAAACAAACTGCCAGTTCCCCTGGGAATTGAAGAATACATTCATGCGAAAGAGTTTTTTTTAATGTTTTCTAACCATATAGCACTGCGACCAAATACACTTGGTTCTGTGATTTTTCAATCAAGTGCAATTAGCAGGAAAGCTCCAGAAGATTATTCTTCCCCATCAGTAGGATATTTTCGTATCCAATATTGGCGCATAAAACCTTGTACCTCCAAACAAATGATCACTAAATAAATGATAGTCCTACGTCACCATTGCGGTTATACCATAGATATAACCCACTTTCTGTTTTTTCTCAGAAAATCTGTATCGAAATCTGTATAAACACATTGGGGTCGTTTGTCTGCATTCAGCCACCTCAGCAAAGGAGTATACTAATATCATAATTGAGGGGCTTAGAATGCAAGGGGTGTAAGTGACTTGATCGATTTCTCTTCGTCAACTTTTTCTTTGATTAATAATTGAACTTCAAAAACGTTCCAATTTGATTTTGTTATAGAATCTGATAGATGAAGTTCCGACCTACCTTCATCATTTTCAAATACAGTTGGGAATGAGTTTGCAGCTAAGTTATGACCAAAAGAGAGAGTCGATATAGAGAAATCGATCAAATCACTTACACCCCTTTCATTCTAAGCCCCTCAATTTATGCTACAATGTATCAGTTCACCCTTTTTCTAAACGAATTTTTATGTCTTGTGAACTTATTCACGAACAAAAACGGCGCTACTATGAATAATAGATAACGGTACTCAGTATAAACAAAAGTTGTCATCCATGCTTGAGGAAAGGATTAATGCAAAAATCCATGTTTTGCGACACTGTGTAGATGTAATAGGCATTATTCTGTATGTTTAAACAGAAAGATAAAAGGCGAAAGACGCCAAACTAATTAATTTTGTGATACATGCGAAGGATATTATACGAAGAAGAATTATAGCAAATATTTTTTTAAACATAAACATAAAAACAATGTGAATACTTATCAGAGGTTTACAAAAATGAAGGAATCTTGTTTATTTTTCATAATCTCACTAAGCTATACATCACTGCTTTTTCATGTTGAAATAATTGCAACCAGTACGAGACAAATGTCGAAATTTAATACGACCGTAAAGGGTTAAATTTATAAGTTCAATCTTGAAGCATAATCTTAGCTTTAGTATCATTGATTGGCATAGTTATTATGAATTTGACGATGTTGATGGTATCCACGTGAAAATTCGTACTCACTGTGTGTTAGTAGGAAAAAGTGTCATTTATGTATTGTAAAGCTAGCCGATGATGCAGACTTTTGCATCTTTTCGCGTCAGATTTAACATGAGAAACAGGACTACACGGTACATATGAATGATAAAATAACTCTCATTCATACTGATTTGAATGCTATTGGAATAAAATTGATCAGTTGGAGAATAATATTATTGAAATCAAGCCATAACTAATATTGGATCGTTGTTTTGAAAAATCTGTAATTCTGTATGAAAACCAAAAGAATCTGTAATCTGTATCTACAGATTCTTGGTTTCGAAAAGTCTGAAAAATCTGTATAAATACAGATTATTCTGTAGATATGGTAACCCTGGTTGACTTATTAACTAAAGTTAAACTAAATGTGTAGTGAGTGAAATTCTGGGACAGATTTTTTTTTTCAACATATCACAGGCCAATGACACCCTCTATTGATAATAGCATGAATTTACAATGTATACATTTCATTGATGCTCTATAGGAATGAAGTCCAAAAAATCCATCTTTCTCTATGCAAATCG
Organism: Toxorhynchites rutilus septentrionalis; assembly: GCF_029784135.1. Classification (NCBI taxonomy): domain Eukaryota; kingdom Metazoa; phylum Arthropoda; class Insecta; order Diptera; family Culicidae; genus Toxorhynchites; species Toxorhynchites rutilus. Next base: position 265,552,326 of record NC_073746.1, on the reverse strand, counting down.
GAACAAAAATAGTTATCAATAAAAGAACCAATATTGGAATATACAGTAGGGGAAAGGGAGACAGTTTCGGACGGGGGCAGTTTCGGACAACGCTTGTAAAAATTGAGTGGTATAATTTTCAACCAAATTAAAAATATAAGTAAGTTCACAGCCCTTCTACCAACAGCTGTCATATGGTTTGACATCTCCTGGTCGTTTATTACTTACGAAAACAACACAGTGCCCTTTTTCATACACGTTTCGAAACTTTTAAGCTTGAAGTTGTAAGTATTTCCCTAATTCCTCTGTGAACGATTTAAAAATTTAAGTACACCACCTCAGTTAGTAACTAATATGAAATGAAAAATCGTGCATACAACGGAAAAATAATGGTCTATTTATTAGATAAAATTATGATTTGTCTTCGGATGGTACATTCGGACATCGTTCACGGGGCACATTCGGACACTGTTTAATACCTCATAGAATTTGTGTCTGATTGTTCTTCACTAACAAACATCAATTTAGTCTGATTCTCCTAAGACCTAATGATGGTTCGGAACTACAAAAAGAAAACCGATAGAACCAGCATCAACGAAGATGAGATGGAAAGAGCTATCGAACTAGTTTCGAATAGAACGTTTTCATGATTCTAGCTCACAGGTGGTCCAACTGGTTAAGTTGTCTTTGCTAATTTCCCAACTAACGGTTGCATAACGGGTAAACTGTTTCTCAATGTTCTGGAACATTTCGGAAAGGTAGCAAAAAGCAACGTAAACGAATCAATTTAAAAACATCAAAAAGTCATTGCGCTTTGGAAACAATTAAATATTGCCGAGAAAATAATTGCACAATTCATGTATCTTTTCCACTTTATGTCACAAATCGCTTACAACTGCTGGATGCTTCAGTTATGAGCCCTTTCAAGCAAAAGCTCTCAGTTTCCCAGAACGATTGGCTACTCAACCATCCTGGAAAAAAACTATTTCTATACAGGACCTTTCAGGTATAGTTGCATCGGCTTATAATGCTTCTTTCAATCTGAGTAATATCCTAGCTGGATTAAAAATGACAGGTTGCTATCCATTCTCAAGAAAGGTTTTTTCGGATTTTGAATGCTAAAATGATTTCACCTACTGGAGCGGAGGTTGCAACTGACTCATCGGGTAATACAACAATGCTGCAAAACTTTGCGTCTACAGCACAGATAGATTTTACTTTGGCAACTTTGTCGCCGGAAAATGTTGAACCTTTTCCAAAAACTTCACAGCGGAAAACCACCACTGGAAAACGGGAGAAAGCAAAATCACGAATTTTTACTGACTCTCATAGCAAGCAGTTTCCTTTCAGACAAATACTGATTAATAGAAAAATGCAGAATATACTGGAAATAAGAAGAAATGGAAGTAATTGTTGATAAACATTAAATTTTAATTTTTTTTTTCGTTGTCCGAAAGTGCCCCAGGACTGTTCGAAACTGCCCCACACATGGGGCACATTCGGACAAAAAGACAATTTTCAAAAATTCGAATAAACCATTCGTAATCGCATCAACGCACACCTCTAACACGCTCATATGATACATTGATGTCCAAATGACAACCAGGATGAATTCAGGATTTTTTGTTAAGTTTATAAAAAAATATTAAAAATCAAGGAAAAAAAAGTGTCCGAATGTGTCCCCCTCTCCCCTACAGGTCGGACTCGATTATATACAATTTTAGACTAGATTATAAGCAGTTTGTATTTTTTATTTCAAATGAGCCATTCCATGAAAAAATATTTGTTGTTATTAGATATGAAACGAATAGTGGTGGCCAGCTTTGTGCAGTGGCGATATTGTAACCAATGAGGTTTCACCGAGGTGCGATTATTGCTAGTTGAAAAAAATCCTATTGAATAATGTATCATGTTTTCTACGAGGAATTTGAATCTGATAATCGTTTTATATTATTATGAGTAGATTTTTGGAAAATTTATCTGATTGTAACCTTTTTGGATCCGAGGTTCAGGTCAGACCATTTAGGCGTCCTCGAACCGTAAACAGACAGACCAAAAATCATCAAAATCAAAATCATTATACCGAAATATCTTGAGACGAATCTTCTGAGAATAACATCTCATTGCCGTCTTCAACACCTGTTAAACGAAATGAATATATGTTTTATTGAATGATTTTTTAGTATTTAGTCGGAAATCCATTACTTTTCAACGCAGCTTCGCAACGTCTTGGCAGAGAATCGACAAGCTTCTGGCATGTTTCTACCGGAATAACATACCAAGTTTTTTGAATCGCATTCCACAACTCGTGTTTATGATCGTTATCCTGTTGGAATATCTGTTTTAATGGTATTTCTTGCTCTGCATAAGGTAGCATTACATCAGTCAAGAAGCCAAGGTATTCATCCTGTGTCATGATAGACCTTATCCAAAAAAAAAACGCCATGTCATGAAAAGCATCCCCTTACCATAATTTAACCCCCTCCATGCTTGATGGTCTTCTTCGTGTATTGTGGAGAGAAGTCGCTATTTCTTGGACGTCTAACATAATGTCGGCTGAATTATCGAATTATGAATTATCGAATGAATTTACTTTTGTTTCGTCACTCCATAGCACATTTCTGAAATAGCTGGCTCTATGTTGTTTGAAATTCTCCAGATGATGGTTAGCGAAAACCAGTCTTTTTTTACGATTTGTTTCCGATACAAAAGGATTTTTTTTCTGGCAGCACGAGCACGGTATTTACAATCAATCAAGCGGTTCCGGTTTGTTCTAGTTGTCACTTCCAGTCCAAGTTCTTTTTTGATAGCTGTAGATGTAGTATTCCTTTTCCGTCCACGTGTTCCTGATTTCTTTCAGTATTTCAGGGCATTTGTAACCATATTCTGTAGGCAGCCGATGGTTTCTGCTATTTCTTTAAAAGTTCTACCTTCATATTGCAGTTTTTTAATCAGCAATCTTTCATCGGGGCTGCAATGTTTACCACGACCCATTTTCTGTGAAAAAAAAAGCAAAAATTTAAAATCAACTTACGAAATATTAGTATATCAGTGCATACTTGCTATTTTCATCCACAGAAAACCGTGAATCAATAACCAATTTATAATCAAAGTCAAGTCACGATGTATAGGATAGTAAAACACCTACTCAAAATTTCTCAAATCTACCAATTTTTTCCACCCAAACACTGATCAATGAAGGTTCACGTTTGCTCACGGTCAAATAATATGAATTTTGGCATATAGCATTGTTCCATTAATTGTTCATTATATTTCAATCTCACACAGAGATGGCGTTTCAATATGCATTATATATGATAGGTTATAATTCCGATGACTTTATAAGGAATGCTTACACCTATTATTTTTCCCACCACTGTATAGGAGTGCGTTATTTCGCCTGAAAATCCCTTTCCACGTTCGAAACACATTAATTTCGTTAGCGCAAACATTATCATGATGTAATTTTTGAACATATGGGAATTCAATTCCGGCCTTTCTTCAGAGTTTTCCGAAAATTTTCCAATTTTTCCAATATTGGTCTATGGACCGAGACAAATACTCAATTCGCTCAATTCGGACCAATTCGGACCATTTCTTCTTCGGGTTTCGCGCTAAGCAACACATTTGGGCTTCCATTTTTATTTATATGGATAGAAATTATAATAGTGCGTTATTTCACTGGAAAATCCATTTCCACCTTTGAACAAAAGTCAATTTCGTTAGTGCATACATCGAATGGACTGACAACGCTTCTCACGATATAATTTTAAAACATATGGGAATTCAATTTTCCGGATTTCCTCATTTTCCTTAAGAGTTTTAACGTAATCTTCGAACATATGGGAATTTATTTTACGAATTTTCCAAACTTCTGTCAGAGTTTTCCGAGAATTTTCCGAGTTTTCGCTCCACTATTGATCTATGGGCAGAGACAAATACAGCAAAATAAAGACGGCTCAAGTCAGACCATTCCTTCTTCAGGTTTTGCGCTTAGCAACACAATTGGCCTCCCATTTATATAGATATCCAAATAATTTAACCGTCGTACGTTTTTCAAACAAAACGAATACATTTATGATGTTGAATTACAAATGGCGCCACGACCGCTTCATTAAACTTTCATCTCCACATGCGCAATTAACCTCTAAAATGCAAGTAACCTTTCCAATACAGGTCGGGACTCGATTATATTATATACAATCGCAATTTCACTTTCAACGTTAATTTTCGAGTCCAATACATAATCGGATCACAAAAAAGCTATTTTTCTATTAATGTTTGACATTCATACATTATTGAAAAAATTGTTTTCTTGAAATTCGATTATGTATAGGATTTGAAAATAATTGTTGAAAAAAAATGGCCGACTATATATAATCGAGCCCGACCTGTATCGAATAATCAACAATTGGAACTAAAAAAAAACAGAAATATGCAGTAAAAAATATCTACTCTCACTACTAATATGTTTCATTGACATCAATATAAACACATTCGGGGTTATTCTGTTCACTCTCTTGTCAGGGTGAACAGAGCGATTTCTTATGTTTTTTTTCACTTTTATTTTCAGATTGGAAATGAGCACAGGATGATTCTGGTTTCCACTCCACTTTTGCGATTTCACGGAACAAGGAAAAGTAAACAGAGGCGCTGATTGCGTTAAGGCATTCCAATATTCTGGTAATGGCCAACACATAAGCTGGGTTGAAAGATAATGTTTACTACATATATTAGAGTGCCAATGAAAATGGCCATCTCGAATTTTCAAAGCGAACTTGATTGAAAATGTTGATTCCCACGAAAAACTACTTTATGCAAAATATCAGCTCAATCGCACTTCATTTACTAGTGTCGCACAGCGGTCAAAGTTTGAGTTTTTTGAAAACCCAAAAATCACCCGGGCGGTTCACAAAGGAAATCGGGGTTTTCGAAAAAAAAATTTTTGATGCCAAATGTCTTCAAATTGCATGAAACGTCGAGATCTACTGTCATCTAGAAAAAAAAATTGTCAAAAATCGACGCTCTGGGACTCGTTTTTTTTTTCGAAATACGAGGCAAAACGTATGGTTTAGGATTGATTGATTCTTTGTTTTTAAGAGGCTTTAAACTTTGCAGTTCATTCGCCTCTAGTATGGTTTAGGATGCCAATGAAAATCGTCAAATCGATTTTTCATACGGGACTCCCTGCGAAAGGTCGGACATCGTCCCGTAGATGGGCAGCATGGAGCCCGAAACCGGTCGACCAAAAGGTGAAGGTGAAATGTCATAACATCATAAACCCAAAGCAGAGAAGTGAAGTGGAACATGAGAGAAAAAAGTGGCAACGATTTGTGGCAAGGAAACGTAAACAGTGAAGAAATTGACAGATGGTTTACGCTCTAAAAATTGAACATAATGTGAAGATGTCTCTAAAACGGTGGGAGACGTCATATATAAGGTGGGAGGTTCGTATATAATGTTATTAATGTTAGCATCATCTTGATAAACACGGCGAATGGGATAGAAATTACGAACTGAAAATTGAATAAAATATACATATAGACGGTGAAGGGGCTGTGGACAAATATTATAATGCATTTTTATCGGTTTATGTATAATGTCGTTAATTTTTGCAATATCAAAATAAACCCATATATATATTGTAATCATAACTTGCTGTGCTATTCATAACAAAACTTATGTTCGTATTCCACCAATGATGACAAATGTGTAATTTACGAATGAAGCTTCGCCATAGAAACTGGACATTGAACAAAAACATTAAAATGTGGTAAGAGCATTAGTCGAAATATTTTAAGGCATTCTCATTGAAATAAATTGAATGATACAATAATTATACGACTAGGTTATGTATGTACGCTTAAAAAACATCATAAAAATATGATTTCTGAATAAATTTTATTTTTTCAGTTTCGAACACACTCCGTAAAAAGTCGTTTTTATTTTTCAAAATACCCTCTGTTGTATTGTATCTAGAATTTACAAGGTAATGAAACGTTAACATCAATTAGTTTCTAGTAATTAGCCTTTGAGTTGCCGGGGAAATTAACACCAAACTATATTTTTTTTAGTGTTCTATATATTCCATGCCAAACCGATATAGTGGTTCTCAGATTTTCGTGTAAATTGGTAGTTTTGTTCCTTATCGCAAATTATTAGATCCTATTCCATTTTAGGGTGGTTTGAAAAATCTAGTTTTTCCCCTTTTTTCCAAAAAAAAACTTTTTTCAAGAATTCATATCATTTGAACTACTAAACCGATTCAGATGATCAACATATCAAATTGGCCAGTTAGCTATTTTTAAAAAAAAAACTACGCTAGCAAAAAAAATATTTTTGTTTTCTCAAGTATTGTTCTGTTCTTTATAGTTTTCATTGTCCAAGGGCGCCTAATTTTTTTTATATTTTTTCTCGAAAGCTGAGTATTTCTTCGTTTTTGAATTATGATTTTTCAAATTTAACCGATGGTTCAAAAAATCATTTTTCTCCTTTTTTCCAAAAATTACGTTTTCAATAATTCATAACTTTTGAATAACTGAACCGATTCAGATAATCGACATAGTTAATTGAAGTCAATAATTCCACACTTGCAAAAAAGGGGAATTCTATTCGCATATATATTATATTCGCATATATATATATATAGTCTAGTCACATAGGATGATCGAAGGAAGCTTAAAAACATGTTAACTTTGAAAAATCATGACTCAAGAACGAAAAAAACACCTCTCTGATTTTTTAATGTGTTAAGTGAAAAATCCTCAGATTTCAAGAAAAATTATAACAGTAAGGAGTTCGACTCCTTTAAACCTATGTAACTGAGCCTGTAAAAAAAACGATTTAAATAAAAAAAAAAAAAGAAAAGTTATAAAAAATTTAGCGCACCATGAAACCATGTAAATTTCTTTTTTTCGCAAGTGCATTATTTTTCCAAAAAATTCTAGCTCATTGGCTTTAATTTGATATATCGATCATCTCGGTTAAAATTATAAAAAGAGAAAAAGAACATATTTGATTTGAGTAAAAATGTAAATGTGTAAAAAACCCTCAGTTTTCAAGAAAAAATATAGAAAATTATAGCGCCGTTGGTCCCGAAACCATGTAAACTATAAAAAATGGATACAATCAATAATTACGAACAAAATTCAAATTTCTTGCAAGTTTGATATTTTTCCAAAAAAGGCTAGCTAATTAACTTCAATTTGATTTGTCGATCATCTGAATCGGCTTAGTGGTTCAAAAGTGATGAGTTTTTGATAAAAGTCATTTTTGGGAAAAGTGAAAAAAATCGAATCACCCAAAAAAAAATAATACAGGTTCAATGCTTTACCATACCGAAAACAAGCTACCAATTCTCACGAAAATCTGAAAACCACTATATCAGTTTGGCATGGAATGGCTGCAGTAATACTGCAATAGTTCACAAATTTCAAAGTTCGCATTTTTCTTGTTGTTTTTCGAATCTGCCATAATGCGGCCATTATAATAATTAGGATTACTGCATTTGGATTGATGCTAGAAAAAATAGGTATCATTAACTTCCTTGAATAGTGGATAATATAATATATACAATATAAGACTCTTTTTGTCGTTTATGAGTTTGGTTTTTTTAAGTTACTGCTAGGCATGTTTGCGTTTTAAAAGAAAGATATGATATGTTGATCCTTGAAATAAGTTTGAAAGTTAAGAATTGGAAAAAAATATAAAATTCATGTGAATGGAGACGACTTTTTTGTACAGCACTTGTCACTGAGGCTTTTTGCTGATTAAGTAAGTAAGATTTCTTCCAAAACGTCATAACTTTTCAACCATTGAGTCGATTTCAAAAATCGACAAATCAAATGAAATCTTATTCTTCTATGAATCAACTTCAATCGGTCATTCAAACAAACTCAGAAATTAAATACTACAGAAAAACTTTAATTATAAAAATTTGCCACTTAATTTTCCACAATTCGCAATTTTAAACCTCTCGAATTGAATTGTCAAAATGATAGGTCAAAGAACGAAAAGCAGGAAAAATTAACAAATGATGGGGGGTAAATAATGAAGCTAAGATAATCATGAATTTTTAATAACCATCTCTAGAAAATATAATATTTAAAAAAAAAACCATTCTCTTTTTAATTTCTCTTTCAAATTTTGATAAAATTGCACTGAATAGTTAAAGAAGGCCAATGTTAATATTTGAATAAACTTATGTAATTATAAACATGTTTATATAAACGTTCCCATCTTTTTGCGTCAAGACAGCTATAAATCCATGCACTCTCAAATCAAGTGTGCCTGAAAAAAATTATATTCTTCACGTAAACTAGCGATGAAAATGTGGACACTTTTTAGTCAGTGAATTGTATGGAGTTCCACCGCTGTGCCCAAAGTGATACGGCAAGTGGCAAGTTGTTGTAGAAATTATTATTTATTATTCTAAAGCTAAAACTTATTTCGCGGTTGGTAAAACTTATTCCTAAAACTATGCTATGCCTATAACTATATGTACACTTTTATTCTTACAGTTATTCACAAGTTTAAGAATTATTATCATAAGCTGTTCCTACACTAGAGAGTAAATAGAAAGCAGTTTATTTCACATCAAATTGATAGAAGAAGTTTCGGATAAGAACGGAAGAAGAAACGAAAATGTAGGTAAAATTTATATTATTGTAAGCATTGAATTCATATTAAAACACATTGCAGCTTTGAAGCTGCGAGTTAGCTGCTATCTGGACGTATTTTATTCCCTATCCGAACAGGTGAATTTACCATCCTTTTTATATTTGTAAGAACCATGAGTGTTGTGTCCTGTCGCGTTCCGCGTGTTGTGTGTGCCCTGCGAAATGTTGATTTACACGATAAATTACCCTATGCAAAATATTTTCTCATTCGGACGTCATTTATTATTGTCGCAGATGTCAAAATTTATGTTGTCTTTAAATTGAAAAATCACCCAAGGGGAGAGTAAAGGAAATCAGGGTTTTCAAAAACAAATGTTGATGCCAAATGTCTCAGAATTGCATGAAACGTCGAGTTTTACTGTTATCTCGAATTTTTATAATATGTGCTCTACTGTATTTGGGAATTCTCCACAAACTGGCGGAATTATTTTCATTAATTTATTATTTTTTAATACTTTTCCAAATTCACGGGTAGAGCTCAAATGACGCCCTTTAACTGTTTCACGTTTGTTTATTGAATGACAATGCGTCTTTTTCGGGAACATAAACACACTTTCGTTAAAATCGTCTCATTCATTTTTTTTATCGATCACATTAGATAAACTTTATAGATCATTAAAACATTTGAACACACTTACAATAATTAGTTATTTTTTTCAACAACCAACATATCACTAGAAAATAATGGATTACATGGATTATATGGCAGAACAACGTTTGTCGGATCAGCTAGTAATGAATAATGTTAATGATTTTGCCAGGAGAATTCTCAATTTGCGGTCCATGCAGGAGCAACTGAATTCCCATGACTAAATTCAATAGTATTAAATATTCTACAAAGAAGTATTATTTCACTTTCATTCATGAGTATTTAATTTTATGAAAACAACGGATGCAATCGGGGGTCTTCGTAGCCACTTGGTTTCGCGTTCGCTTAATAAGCGATCGATTGTGAGTTCAAACTCAGGACCCTCAATTGACCATCTTTGTGTTGTTATAGAATAACTACGTCCACGCAACCATCATCAGCTATGGAGATCGATCCACGGTGGAAGAAAGATCGATTCATCCATACAACTGCTCTGCTCTGCAAGAAACATCGGGCTGCTGTTCTATAAATAACCCAACAATGATCGATTTCAACTGTCTCCGCTGTCCGGTCTGCTGAACAATGGAAGAACAGATAGAATACCCTTACGCCTAAATGGCTACTACAGTGTAATTTACCATAATGTAATGGAACAGAAAACCTAACGCCTAAATGGCTACTCTACTACTGTGTAATTTACAATTTATAGAAACATAATTATATGCACATGTACACGATAAAAACGCGGCTCTGTTACAGATAAAATGCTAATGAGCCTGATAAATAAATAAATGGGATATAAAAAAACGGATGCAATCGAAGACGCTAGGTTGGGGAAAGAGTGATCCATTATTTTATCGGTAATTGGCTTTAGTGATAAATATCTCGCGTAATATCGATCATACAACATCAAGTTAAGGATCGTTGTAAAGGTGATATTTTACACACTAAAAAATATATGTTGCTGTGTTTTGTTTGTTCCATTCAGTTGTGAGTTACAGGGTGTTAACAATGGATGTCAACAAAGAGAAAATTCGGTACATTTTACACTTTTTCTTTTATAAAGGCGAAAATGCAAGCCAGGTCGTTCAAATTGTAAATTGTGTTAATGGTGCCGACAGTGGCGTCGAGTGAAGGTTTTGCACCCGGGCGGAAGAGTTGATTGGCACCCCCTCCTTCCGCCAGAAAAGTAGAAACATTTGCATTCAGGGAAGAGTCTTGTTTTCAATTTCATTTTTCTAATTTTTTTTTATTGCAATACACTCAATTCAGATTTCTACAGTCAACGAATGGACCGCTTGAAGCTATCGATTGACCAGAAACCCAGAAAACAATTAACCAACAGAGGAGATGTTGTGTTCCATCAGGACAACGCAAGGCCACACAACTCAGGGAGCTAATATTATATGTAACTTTTTAATAAATATGGTACGATACGATACATTACACTCCTAAAACTTCGTAAATGTTATCTTGTCATATCATTTCAATCGGTTGAAACAAAAAATAATGTTGCTGTGACAATAAGAAATTTATGCAACATGTAGAGTCGCAAGCGAAAAGCTTACTCCAACATGCCAAGCACAACTCTAGTGTAATTCTCCTATAAGGCGTATGTTAGCGAGCAAATAGCAGAAACCCTATGGGCAAATAGCAGAAACAAAAGTCATGTTCGGCGTTTGATTTTCGAAACCGAGCGGCACGTAGCCAAGCATCCTGGTCGAATAGCTACCTGTGCGAATGTTGCAAAAAGTTTCTCGAAAGATTCAACGGAAACAAAAACATCGAAGTAATCATATGCGCTGTGCTATGTTTATGAAATGTCATAACAAAACATGAAGTTCTCCCATATCTCACCCACAAAACAATAGCGCTGGTCGAAAGTGGCACGCGTTGCAAACGTTGTGAGACATGCGAAAGCAAAAATCGATTTTAATTTCCACTGATTGATATGATGCCATTTCGGGAATATTTGTGATTAGCATAGTTGAAAGTATGTAGATATGTAGTAGAACAGAATTATTTTATTGTACGGGAAAAGTAGAATGATATCACATGAATCGAAATATTTTTCGGATAGCGAGAAGCAGTCAAGTAGGCGAGTGAGTTATTCAAAACTAAACATGACGAGTGATTTTGGTTTGGAAGAACATATGGAGAAGTATGATCTGGAGGTATGTCCAACAAAGTAATAGAACCAATTGATTCTCATCAGGAATGGATGTTTCAGCACTCAGCTATTCACAGAAAATTGCAAAGCAAAGTTGAGGCCCTAAAAATAATGCGAAATGAGCTGGAGAAATATCGCTCGGAACGCGATCAGTTCAAGCTGATGGCTGAGACCCTCCAAATGCGTTACTCAGCTATCAAGAATAGTTTAAATTCACCGGAATTACAAGTAGCCGGACTAAGTCACAGCTCGGCCGTTGGATTGATTGTTAATCAGACACGAGAGCGCAATATATCTTTGACTACAGAAGTTGAAACTTTGAGACAACGAGTACACGAACTCGAAGGAGATACTAAAGTACTTAGAATCAAGAATGCTGATTTACAAGCCACCTGCAATAGATTGAAATCTTCAGATGAAATGAAACTTAATGCAAGCGGTGACAGTGTTTGGCAGGTACAGAAATCCAAGCTCATTTCTCAGATGGAAGGTCTCAAAAAGAAAAATGCTCAATTGCAATACGACATCCGTTCGTTGCTGGACGAAAAAGAGGAAGTGGTGATGGAAAGAGACGCATACAAGTGCAAGGCTCACCGACTGAATCACGAGCTTGGCATTATGCTGAAAGGAGATAAGTCACAGCAGAAGATTATCGACGTAGATAGTTTGATTATTGAGAACAAATATCAGCAAGAGAAAATAGCCAATCTGGAAAACGAACTGGAACTGGCGAAACAGTCTTCTGCCAAATATAAGGTTTGATATGTTTTTTTAACCAATATGTGCTACTAACAACGAATAATTTATTTGAAAAAGACCATGCTGGACACAAAGCGCAAAAAAGGTATTATCAAACTCGGGAGCAATAACGGCCAGAGGATCATGTCTCACACACAAGGTTATTATTAACTCTTCTGTTTGGTGTTTCATAATTTATATTAGAGAAAATACTTGGTTTGAAAAACTGTGATATAACCGCAAGGCGAACGTAAGACTAACGTTGGCTTGACAATCAATAACTAACAAGCATATAACTCTTAGACATTTCATCTTTTGAATAAAGTGATTATCGTACCACTTCGTATTAACGCTCAAAGGAGGAATCGATTTCTCCTCGGAAAGCATTCGATAATAGAACTGCTGTTTTCATCCGTTCAATCCGACTACAGAAAAAAAATGTAATTGGGAGAGAAGAGCATAATACATAGGCTTGTGAGCGAGGCCAACCTTATCACACATCGGAGTAACAACTAAATAGATTTCCCTCTTTTGGAGGCGAATGAACTGCAAAGTTTAAAGCCTCTTAAAAACAAAGAAACGTGAATTTCCGATTCGATTCTATTTTTTTCAAGAGGCTTTAATGGATTTCCGATTGCAACATTAGAATACATAATATTTTATAATCCTGATTTCATCAATCAAATATTTCGTATTCTTCATTATCAAATCCGTTATGGCACTCATCGGTATCGAATTATCAACGGTACCCCGCCAAACGAAATGGAATTGGGAGAAAAAAGCATAATGTAGCGGCGTGGGAGCGTGACCTTCCCCGGCTTACATCGTAATAACAATTAAATGGATTTTTGAGCGGGTGTCAGCTTATATGCGGTTTTGTGTGTTTCAAAGCTATTTTTAAGCTAATGAAACAATCATATATGTCTTTCGAATGGAGTGATTATCATATTACTCAGTTCTGCCGGCGAAGAGGTATTAACGTTCAAAACACCCCGGTACCGGAATAAAAGCCGTAATCCTTCGTCAAAAAGTGTAACGTGCACTGGTTGCAGCCTTATTGACGTGACTAATGAATACAAATCTGCCTCTTCATTCAACCTGACTTCAATTCACACTTCTACTCCCCCTGACATGAATCTTGTTACCCGCGTACACAATCTTTTTTTACGGCCATATAAAGTAAAACGAAAACATGACTTCTGATACAAAAGAGTAATTACACCATTGATAGACGGTTTACGTTTACATTAGTTAATAGCATGCAGTTTGGGAGGAATCATAAACAAAATTGTAGTTACTTTGTCTCCGAGTTCAATTTTGTGAAAAAAAAAACATACAGAAAAATTAGTTTATATCAACAAAATTCACAAATTTATCAACACAATTCAAAAAATCCAGCTAACCTGCAAAGTCAAACCACGTTGAACTCAAACATCGATACATGCATACGTGATAAATGAGAGAGAAATTAATTCATTTTGGAGGGAGTTACTTCAATATGCATTGAAGTCCTTTTGACGGGGAAGAATGAAATACGATAGTCGAGTCGTAGAGTGAGATAGCAACTAAATTTTCGAATAACTGTTGAGTTATGTTGACGGAGAAACTGCTGGAAGGAGCGAAAACTCGTTTCCAATTGAATGCGAAGACGAATTTCTTCATAGTCTGATTACACATATACATACGCATTCCCACATATACACACACTCTCTACCCACAAACTCGTGAAAACAGAAGCCATAAATCCCCCACTACAAGGACACGCACAGCACCCTGTACAACTCGCCATGAAGCGTCTTTCCAGTTTTGGGGATACATCAGACTAAAAAGTCTGCCTTCAATAACCAGAACCCACTGTAACACTTACAAAACTCAGAAGATTTTCTAAAAAACCACAAAAACCCGTTTGCCAGACTTATCCAAAAAGACGATCAAAAAAAAAACTCAAACAACTCAATCTGAAGCCCTCAAAACTACACCTCGACTTGCGGTGCGATCACCATCTGCATTTAAAAATTCTACAGGAATATTCTAGGAATCAAACGAAAACTGGTTGATAAAGTTAATTGAATTTACCGTTCACTTAGTTAGCAAAAAATTGCTTTAGTCCACAAAAGTCCTGAAAAAACAAAAAGAAACCGACTCTCTACTCCCTCCCAACACTCCGGTCCATCACATGCACACACCAGCTCAAAAACCTACCCGCAGAATACAGTAACCATTCGGTAACTGATCCAGATTCGCTTTCTAACTAGGCCGGCATGTGAAACGTCAAATCAAATCGTTCCCGTCCCGTTCCCGTTCCCGTTCAGTGAATTGTTTGATTGGTGTTGATCTTGAAATTGGTTCCCACTAGAAGTTTTGCATTGAGTGCGACAATAGGTATGATATATAATTTGGGTTAAAATGTTATGTAATTTAATCAATGTTTTGACGTAGGACTACGTCTTTCATTTCTATACCGGGGTGTAAAATCAAAGTTTCGAAAACGAAAGCGTTACGCCGGAGACCGAGATTTTGAGCGTTAATAGCTCCTAAACAACTGAACGAAATGGTATGATAAACACTTCATTCGAAAGATAAAATGTCTACGCGTTCTATACTTGTTACTTTCTGATCCAAAAACTTGTTTCAATAGTCTTAAAATTGCTTTCAAAACAGGCTATTGAAATCACCAATCGGTATATAAGCGAGCGTCGCTTGGAAATCCACTCAGTTCAAATTGAACAGCGATTGGAGCATGTTGTCGCTGTTGTGGTGAAGCTCTTCGTTTATCATGAAAACGCGGGTGAACGGTGTCACCAAGAGCCTGTTTGTGCAACTTAGGCCAGAAGGGAATCCATCAGGAGGAGAGTGATGCCAAAAACGGTTCCCCGGGAAGATCTCGAAGCAGCCGCTACACACACACACATACGCGCGCGGAATTCTTTCCGTTTGGATGCCATTCAGCATCGAGAAAGATCCGGAAAATAATCTGCCAGTTCCTCTGGTAATTTAAAAATACATTCATGTGAAAGAGTTTATTTGAATGTTTTCTATCCATGTAACACTGACCAAATATGTTTCAATCAAGTGCTATTAACAGATGGTTATCGAGTTAGCATTAACCACTGGTGGGCTTCCAGTATCTAGGAAAATGTGGAAATATCTAATCGTTACTGAAAATAACCTGCCAGTTTCTCTGGGAATTTAAAATTACATTCATGTGAAAGAGTTTATTTTAATGTTTTCTATCCATGTAACACTGTGACCAAATACATTTGGTTTTGTGATTTTTCAATGAATCGCAATTAACAGGATAGCTTCTGAAGATTATTCTTCCCCATCAGTATCCAATTTTTCCGTATCCAATACTGTATGCTCCCGCAATCGATTATTGCTCAGTCGCCGAAAGTTCCGAGCTCAGAGAGTTCATTCCCCTCTAGTTTGCCTTCCAAATTGCCATCGTAAACCACGTCTTCTCTCGATTCAATCACGCACAAAAAGCATACTTAAGCGATATTCTGGTGGTGAGACGCATTCATTTTTCGTGAGGACATCGACAAGACAACATCGTTGCTGAGGGTGCTGGTCGGCGAAGGATCGAGATCTGCCTTGGAACGCAAGCAGTTTGTTTGAAACTGTGAGGGAGCACAGAGAAGCCTATCCTTCAAGAGAAGAGAAGGTGACCATCGAAGCAGCCGCTACACACACACATACACGCGCGGAATTCTTTCCGTTTGGATGCCATTCAGCATCGAGAAAGATCCGGAAAATAATCTGCCAGTTCCTCTGGGAATTTGAAAATACATTCATGTGTAAGAGTTTATTTGAATGTTTTCTATCCATGTAACACTGTGCCCAAATATGTTTCAATCAAGTGCTATTAACAGATGGTTATCGAGTTAGCATTAAACACTGGTGGGCTTCCAGTATCGAGGAAAATGTGGAAATATCTAATCGTTACTGAAAATAATCTGCCAGTTCCTCTGGGAATTTAAAATTACATTCATGTGAAAGAGTTTATTTTAATGTTTTCTATCCATGTAACACTGTGACCAAATACTTTTGGTTTTGTGATTTTTCAATCAATCGCAATTAACAGGATAGCTTCTGAAGATTATTCTTCCCCATCAGAAGGATATTTCCGTATCCAATATTGAATGCATAAAACTTTGTGTCTCCAACGTAACGCTCTCGTTTTCGAAGTCCCCCAAATATTCATTCATTCAGAATGAATTCAGATTCGACTTCAAACAAATGATCTCTAAATCAACGATAGTCCTACGTCACCCTTGCGGTTATACCATAGATATAACCCACTTCCTGTTTTTGTCACGCCAAAATAATTCCATTTTTTATAACATCTTGAATTACATTCGAACTGGACCAAAGCCCAGTTAACGTTCGCTCAGTTAAAGAGTAGTCTAGTTAAACCAGGTTCAGTTACCGAATGAATACTGCACTCCAAAATCTGAAGGTTGAAGCTTCGGAACCGAAGCTACTGCACTTATAAAATCACCCAAAAACCTCGACTATACATTCTGCTCCTCCATCTTTCCTGACGAGTGGTAATTTTCAAAGAAATATTTCTAAACTCGATGGTACACCTTTATCGAAATGGTAATGACTGTCGGCCATTTCAAGAGGGATTCGAACAATGCGTGAATAGATTTAAGAAAGGTTTTTGTAATGGTTCCAATGGATTTAACCGAGATTATCAAAGACGACGATCTGTGGACAGTACTAATGTAATGTACTTACATAGATTCTCGAACCACTGGCAGACGCTATCGAAGTTCTCGAAAGAGACTGAAGCAAACTTAGGTGAAGTATGGGTTGCGATTCATAAAAACTGTTCATTCCAAAATAATGATGATGTACCCGAAAATTTTTTGAACGATTTGACTGCACAAAATTTGAGTGTTAACTAAAAACTTATTCTGCAATGGACATTATTATATTTTATTTAACACTAGGTTTACGGACGTTTCTTATATACCTATCTCTACGAACACGCGTCATTTTGACGCAACACGCATATTCAGCCATTCCATGACAAACCGATATAGTGTTTCTCAGAATTTCGTGAAAAGTGATACTTTTGTTCCTTATCGCAAAATATTAGACCCGATTTTTTTTTTTCGTTAGGGTGAACATTTTGGTTTTAAGATAGTCCGAAAAATAAGTTGTTTTTCCAAAAATGTTTTTTTTTCAAAAATTTGTAACTTTTGAACTACTAGACCGATTTAGGTGATCGACAAATCAAATTATGCCAATTACTTGGTCAATACAAAACTTGCAGTAAATTGAATTTTGTTCTCGTGATCATTGATTTTATGTGATTTTTCTAGTTTACATGGTTTCGGGACCAAGGGTGCAATATTGTTTTTATATTTTTTCCTGAAAGCTGAGTTATTTTTACATAACATATCGGAAAATCAGAGATGTTTTATTTTTCGTTTTAAAGTTATGATTTTTCAAAGTTAACATGTTTTCAGTCTCCGTTCAATATTCCTAAGCTATATACTAGATCCATGCGACTAGAATCCAACTTTTCCGCAAGTGCAGTATATTTTCAAAGAGGACTAGTTCATTGAGTTCAATTCAATATGTAGATTATCTGAATCGGCTTAGTAGTTCAAACGTTATGATTTTTTGAAAAAAGTGGAAAATGATTTTCCGGACTATCGGTTTAATCTGAAAAATCATAACTCAAAACCGAAAAAGAACACATCTTTGATTTTCGGATATGTAAAAAATCCTCAAGAATCCTTTCGAGAAAAAATATAAAATATATTTAGAGTTGCGTGACAAATTTGAAAAAAAGTATTTAGCGCCCTTGGTCCCAAGACCATGTAAACCAGTGATGGGCAACCTGCGGCCCTCCGGCCTTGTTCATGCGGATCGCAGCCACTTTGAAAAAAAATCATGTGAGCGAAATTAAGAATATAGTTGAAAATCTTCTAATTCAACCTTCTGAAAATTTTCAAAGTAGAGTAGTGTTAGTACTCAAAGGACTTTTTCAAGTTTTTGGTTCTGTTCTGCTCACACTCTCATAAATTCGTGCAAGTAACGGCACTAAAACCGGGTTTATACGTTGTCAGTTAGTCGGTTGTGAGAAAATGTCAAACGATCTGAAGAATTACGAACGTACCCATACCATTAGAAAAAGGACATGCACGTACGATCATCGTGAGTTCCAAGCATCGTTTCTTCTTTTCTTTATCTTTTTTTTTCACTCGAAAGAAACTCAAGTTTAAAAAACAAATGGTTGGTTGGTTGGTTTTTGTTTTTAAGAGGGTTTGAACTTTTCAGTTCATTCGCCTCTAACAAAAAAACAAAAAAAAAAACAAATAGAAAATTACCCATTGAGAATTTCTCAAGTGTCGCCAACTGATGCACTCCAGTCGATTAATACTGATTTTTATCGCTGATTTTGGTACTTCAAAGCTCATGAAAGAATTCTCCAATTTTCTCTACCCCATTCAGTTTCGATGATGTACATACCGCTGTAAACATGCAGATGGAACTCATTGAAACGCAATGTGATTTAGAGTTGCGTGACAAATTTGAAAACCATGATTGGATTTCCAGATTTGTTCCAGAAGCGTGATTTCCAGAATTAATAAAACATTCATTTTATTACTTCTTTGTTTGAACCCACAAATATTTGTTAGTAATTGTTTCAGTTATGAAAGAAATGAAATCAAAGTCAAGGAACAGAAACACTCACAGTCAGTCACTATCAGTGACTATCTCTCACATTCAAGCTGATTTAGATGAAATGGATTAAGAAAAGTAGTTCGAGTGAAATCGAAACGGAAATGATTCGCCATTTGCGGAGATGAAGTCTGGTAGGTTTGTTGCTTTCGGATTATTCACAGTTCTCATTAGAATTACCATTCGTCAAATAATTCTATCAAGAAGTAGCGATTAACGATTGGCCTTAGCATTTTCGACTCACCGTGAAGAAGAGATGGTCGAACAATTTTACCAAAATTGTTAATTCTGGACACTTCTATAACTTCAATAAATGTTATGGGTTTTTATCTCATTTTGTTCTCGAGTTATGAATTTTACAGATACAGAATTGAATGCTTTCTAATTTAATACAAAAAGTGAGTCAAAAAAAGTACCAGTAGAATACGTATATTTTACTAGGAACTAGGAACAGTAGAAAGAAAAAAAATAATTGCGGTCCGCGTCTATAACGAAAATTCTAATGCGGCCCGCACCGTGCCACCACTGATGTAAACTATAAAAAAACAATTGTTTCGTAATTATTTATTGTATAATTATGAAAAATATATTGTAATTTTTTGAAAGTTTAGTATTTTTTTTAGACTAGCTAATTGGCTTTAACTTGGTATATCGATAATCTGAATCGGTCCAGTAGTTCATAAGTTATGAATTTAAAAAAAAAGTCATTCTTGGAAAAATTGGGAAACAGTGATTTTCGAAATGGTTACCCTAACGAAAAAATAAAAAAATACGAGTCTAATATTTTGCAATAAGAAACAAAATGACCATATTTCACGAAATTCTGAGAATCACTATGTCGGTTTGACATGGAATAGCAGTATAACAACATTTAGAAAGCACTTTTATTATATACTATAAGAAAAAAATGGAAATATATAATATTAAGGTTCATTTGAGATAAATACATCGGATAACGGATATAGCGGATCGAAGTATCGGTACAATCCTATAAATTGTTTATATTTTATTGGTGTTTGCATGTTTATAAAAAATTGACTACGATTGCGTCAAATTGACGCATATCCGTAGAGATAGGTATACCACATAGAGAATTTCGATATTTCAACACTTTTGAAGAAAATAGACTTCAATATATATTAGGCTGTCAAAAAAGTCCTGCGGTATTTTTTTTTGAATTTTTATTTGTTCATAAAATTAGTTACAATCATCTGTTTTAAGTCAAATATGCCAACTTTATAATACCCCTGTTATAGAAGCTCGCTTCCTTATTGGCAAAAAACTCAAATAGCCAATTTTCACAGGCCTCTTTTGTGGCTAACTTCTGACTACCTAGCAAAAATGCAATTTTTTGTAATTTTAAAAAATAAAAATGCAATTTTTTGTAATTTTCCTTATTAAATTCAAAATGCGTCAAAATGACGCGTCCCGTAAACCTAGTGTGATTATCAAATGATAGGACAATCTGTACTCGAATGAAGTATAAAATGAAAGACATTTATTGAATGACAACTGGTCAAGTTTTTATTTGGAAACCAGAATTGACACAGCCAAAGCTTTGAAATTAAAAGATCAACTAAATAATCTTTTCATAAAAATTAATCGCCAGACCATTCCCGAAAATTTTCTCCATTGGCATACTGATCGCATCTGAAGTTTTTGATGCTTATCTTAATAACCCAAATTTTTTAACGCTAAGTCCTTCTCCAACATCCTTTAAATATTCACCAAATCATCATGAATATTCAAAGAGCTGTGTATCGGATATGGTCTTTTGAATTTTAGTTTCAAGAATTTAGAAGTAAGCTACAATGATTAATGTGTGTTCACACAGAAACTGTGAATGTATATTTGACCGTATAATTAACATTGTTTTTGTTCTGTGCAAGTTTATTGTTTTTAGCAAAAAATAAGGATTTCATTCTGTGTAACAAATTGGAACATCCGTACTAAGTATACCATCTGTACTGTACACATCGTTCCAAGTGTGCCAACCAATGGTACACGCACACTATTTCTGAGGCGTTGAAAATACTCTCGTGTCGTTTCGAGAATCTCGAAACATTTCTCAATTCTTCCGAGAAACACAAAGTTTTTTTTTCGAAATGCATCCGATAAATTGTGAATACTGTAACGTGATACACATATATTTTTAAAAGAGGTGGTGTCAAGCTTTAAACAAACATAAGATGGTGTGGAAAAAAATTGTTTTGACGTTGTTCCTTTCTCGTGAACAAGCAGGGAATTGTAGTGTACAAGTTAACATCGTCGGGAAGCACTACGAGAAGCTTACCACATACAATTTAACAACTTTGATATACTTTTTATCAAAATTTGATAACTATTTCTTAGCTTCTCCTAGCATGTGCGAAGTCAATACCAACCCTATTTGTAATTCTAATAATTTGTTGTATTTTTAATTGCAAAATTATTATTTTTCCGTTACGTATTACAAAAGTAACTTTTTTATGACAGTGAAGGAACTCCTCGCGAATGGAACCGTTGAGGAACTACCGCTGAAGGCAGCCACCATATCTGAGCTAAAATCCCTATGTTTAGCGTTGCTGGATAATGTCAACGACAAGAGCTTGGCTTTAACACATCAAAAGAAAACGAACAAGTATATTTTTTCTTCCATTTACATTCTAAAACCTATTTCAACTAATCATATCGATCTTGTTGGAATCATTACAGGCTGTTAGCGGCGAAAATAACTGAGCTCGAGCAACGAATAAGGATGTTCACAGACACGAACGAAGTCGCCTCGTCGTGTTTATCACCGTCTCAAACACTACTCAATGGCTACACCTCGGCCACCGTGGATTTCGATCTAAGCGAAGAGATTATTCAATTGAAAGCTTCCATTCGCAATGATAATGGCCCGGAGGGAGAAAACTGCAATGTTGAAGGAACCAATTCGAACACATCCCAAAGCCTTCCAATTGAGTTGTTTTCATCTGAGTCGAACAAAAGCCTTCCCAGCGATTCAGAACCGGGTAACAGAAACTACGATCACGATTCCTCTTCCGATTTCACCTCCAATACGGAAGAGACCGGCGACATACTTCTCGAACCGTACATCAACGCAGACAGAAGTGAGCTAAGCGACAACAAACTGTCTGATTTACCACCCGAAATCGCTGAGCTCGTACGGCAACTATCGGAAAGCATGGACGAAAGCACATTCTCTGCTAATTGAAAACACACTTCACACAGAGTAAGCACAGTTCACTCATGTGCAAGGGTCCTGTTAGCACTTCCAGTCGAGCGCGAATTTGTTACTGTGTAGATGTACACATCGGAGTTTGTTTCGTATTGTGTATCTGAAAAAATGCTGTTATATTGTGGAATTTTCTGTATTTTGAAGACAGATATCACAGACCTTGGGAATTACGTTGTTTCTTACCAATCGTTATATGCAATATGTGAGAACAGCAGTACACTTCAATCTAGGATATTTTTTTCTTTTAAGATGAGTTTGATTTTATGCATTTGAATATTTGACGAGCCTTTTAAACAGAGCTTCTAAGTGCATGATTTGTAGTTTAAAAAAAAATTGCTGTTATAACTGTAGCACTGCATAAGGATCAACTGTTTTTGATTAAAATTTTTGACATGACGAGCTTTTCGGAAAAGTGTTTTGTTCCAAGAAAGAAGGCATGTGACTCTCATTGTACTAAACGTCCATTTCGGAACATGTTGTTTTATGAAATTTCTTGTCCCTGCTCGTTCATTCTATGCCATCAGAACGGATCCAAAATCACATCGCAACACATTCAAATTACGTCACATCATAATGGAAAATTTCCATTGGAAATGGCGCTTGCGCCACATCACAGTGGCAATGGCGCTTACGCCATTCCGTTTTCAAGATTTTACGGGGTAATTTTTTCACATGTCTGTAAAACTTCGCAATCGTTTGAAAGGATTTGGTATTCTTTATCTGTCTATAACATACGAGCAGTCTTCAGAATGCAACTCGGTGCTGATGCGCAACAAGATTTTTGTACCCAGTTGAGCTCCCACTGCTTGTGCATACATGCGCTCTGGCGAATGAGCACTCTCCGAAACACAGATGAAATGTTTGGTTTTCAGCAGAGATTTGCGCCCAGTGCTAAGCTGAGTTATACGCTGAAATTTGCGCCGTGTTTACGCCGTAGTTCTATACTGCGCGCATGAAACTGGATTGCTCTCTCTGTTGAGATATTTTTCCTCAAACTAGCGTATACGGTTCAAAAAAGGGCGCACTGTTGTTTTTATGCTTTGCTTAGAACGAACGAAGACAAAGCGGGCGCTAGAATTTGATGTGTATGTGTGTGTATAGAATGAGACGCGCATCACACAAGTGAGAAGAAATGGTTAGTATCTGAGTT